>NW_006793865.1:1841450-1857332 GCF_000442215.2 Lipotes vexillifer | reverse complement strand
TGGCCTTACATTGTTCCTCTTTCCCTCCAGAACCCACTGGAATCTTACTCAAGACTAGAAAACCCCACAATGGAAAATTAATACAAATGGTCTATCTATTTACATCCCAAAATGGGATGAAGAAATACGAAATACGAAATACGAAAGCCTGGATTATCTGAGAACTGAGCCCTGTAGGATGGAAACAAAGCTGGGTGGAACTAACCATTTCAGAATAAATGAGGCTACACTTAATGTTTTGTTTTTCCATCCATCAAACTGACAGTCAAGTCACCAGAATAGAATTGATCACTGCTGAACTAGGAAAAGAAAGGCAGAGCTTGGAGCCACATGCCAGAATTAAGGATCAGGTGTCTTTTAAATTAGTGTGGACAGCAGATGGTAAAGTAATTACTATTAAGTAGTTATATAATTGCTTACTTAAGGTGAAAGGTCACACCTCAGTCTGTAACTTTGCCAGAAACAGACTGTCAGAAAATGTTAATCTTAGAAAAGACAAAAGGGCCAGATGTAATTATAAACAGTTGTGTAATGTAAATTCTGAATTCAGATTTTATATTATGCAACTCTATATTATCCTTCAAATCCACTAAATAACTGATGGTTTTTGAAGGATGTAAGTTTACTATAAAGGATCAATAATTAAGCAACATCTCCCAAGGGCTTTTGCAAACATTAAAGTCATTATTTCCAGTTCATATGGTACAGTTTACAGTTCATTCAATGGTAAGTTTTTTTATTGTTTTTTCTGGGCCCCTGTAAGGTCAAGTTGCATGGGATAAAGAGTGAGGGGGGCAGTTGTATTGGTTTGCTGTAATTTGGTTTATTACTTTACTGTTAGAATGGAAATTGGATATAAGGAGGCTTTTACCTGGAGACTTTCTGGGGCAGGCAAAATTTATGGTAGTGGTACCTTTTCAGTGACTGTTCTGTGTTTTTAGAGACTGAGAAACATCTGGAAGAAATGTGAGTTATAGGGGAAAAAACCCTCAAGGGATATGTGCCCTATGATCTGAGTGATTATTAGCATTTAGGTTTATTTCCAAAATGTAATGGCTGGAATTTGTTCTATTAGAAGCTATTATTGCTCTTACATATTGCATATTGGATAGGTGACACTTGATCAGGACTCGTGCTACCTCAGTTTTTTTGTTTGTTTGTTCTGGAGGAAGAAAAAAGAAAATTATTAACCACCAGGTCTGGAGTAGTTTAACAACCGAAGAAAAAAAAAGTGCCCAAAAGGTCAATAAAAGGTTTGTCTGCTCTATTTTCCAGTGAATAAGAAATAGGCTTTTTATAAATTATTATTATTACCTATGTGGGCAAAAGAGGGAGAAGCCAAGAGTATTACTGCTCATATTCTGGGAATAATTAGCATTTTATTAATTCTAACTAGCCAACATAGTATTATATTCCCCATGCTGAACTTACTAAGACAAGAAAACAAACTTTCTCCAACAAGCCTAGGCCAAGGTAACCTCTCTTTCTTCTTAACTTTTGTAATATCTACCATACTATAATAGTCATTTGGGACATATATAAGCCACCATCTCTATCCCACTTACCTGTCAAAGATAACGCAAGACACATCTGTGAGACTGCCACCTCCAAAGTTTCCAAAGAAGAAGGCAGAGCACAAGTTCCTCTATTCTTGGACACCTGAAAATCTCTAGGGGAATGTTACCTTGTCCTCTGCCCAGCCTCACCCGCACTGGGATACTGAGAGCAGAATTCTACCAAGTAAACTTGCTGAGATTTGACTGTATTATATTTCCAAACTGAATCTCCATGTTCCATCTCTGTATGCAAAACAAAATAAAACCAAACAGACAGGCATCCTAGGGACTAAAAAGAGAATTCTTTCCCTCTCTCAGTACTACTCAAGACAAACAGTCTCTTGGTATCCTTAGTATATCAATTTCTGATGCTCTAACCTGTCCTTCCTAGTCCCTGAAGTCCTTAACAGAGACACTGAACCACATGCATATTATTTGATCAGTTCTTCATATGGGCAGAAAAATATTTAACAGTCCCCAAAAGATACGAATCAACTTGTCCTTCATAAATATAAAAATGATTAAAAGCAACGGTGCTTTTATCTATCCAAGGAAAATATCTATCAAAGAGCAATCTAATTCTATAGAACTTGGGTCAGCTTTCTAAGTCTAAATGCAGCTCATGAATATAAAAATTCCTTTCTGCATCCATAGTAGCTGACATTCATTCCTGACCTAAGGTCAATAGATAAATGGATGAGAGAAACCAATGATTTCTTGCCAGCCACATGGTAGACACTCATAAATACATTTTTCTTAATGGACTTTTTTTTTTGTTTTTTTTTGTTTTTTTTTTGCAGTACGCGGGCCTCTCACTGTTGTGGCCTCTCCCGTTGCAGAGCACAGGCTCTGGACACGCAGGCTCAGCGGCCATGGCTCACGGGCCCAGCCGCTCCGCGGCATGTGGGATCTTCCCGGACCGGGGCACGAACCCGCGTCCCCTGCATCGGCAGGCGGACTCTCAACCACTGCGCCACCAGGGAAGCCCTGGACTGTTTTATTTTTAAGTATTCCCTCATGGAGTGACATATGCCATAGAGGACAGAACCTTTTTCTTTTAAGTTAAGGAAGATCCATGAACCAGGAAATTTTGGTGCTCTATAATGAAATTTGCACAGAGAAAATATTTTGAGAGTACAAACCCTTTGTTGTTATTTATAAACGTTTTCAGATTTAATCATAGGCAGCATGGTCTGAGGCTCAGAACACTGTATGAAGCATTCAAATTTATTACGCTTTATCACCTTGGTGATAGCTATGTTCTAACAAGACACTTCTTGTGAGCTACAGACAAGGAGAGTGAAAAAAATGAAACGTGCACCAATCTTTGTCATTTTTTATCTTTAATTAGATCCAAAAATATGCATAATAAATGAAGGATTTTTATGGGTAAAACACCACCAGTACTCTCACTGAATGACTCATAATGATAAGTAGGACACATTTCATCTTCTAGACTGAAAAAATTTCTCTCACATATGTTTTGTTATTTTTCAAATGTATGAAGCAGCGATTTTCTTTAATAAAATACATGCTCACTAAAAAGCTTTACTACACTCATAATAGCTCATAGTCCATAACCCACTATGGATTTTCTTAAGTAACAGATAAAAAGTAAAACTAGTATTATGTATGTGTGTAGGTATGTTTGCGGGGGGGGGAGGGGGACAGCATAACATTCTGACGGAGTCCTCATTCTGAAAAAGATTCCAAATCATTGCTATGTGATTTGTGGCATAACTTCTTGGGGCACAAACCACTGTCAGCTATCTGCATCATGATTAACAACTAGCACATGAATACGGTAGCCAACAGAACACGAACAGACTCAACCTGAGTATATATCAAAATAAACATTTACATTTATAAGAATGCTACTTCCTTCTCCTTTTAAGTATTGTATGAATTGTAAGATGCTGCAACAGGCTGTTAAAGGAGACTGACGTAATCTCTTCCGGTGGAGATTTTACGAGATTTAATAAGAGGACAAATGAGAGGCTAGCTTAGGCAGAGCATTGGGCAGTCATGCCTGGTGATTTTGAATGTGCTAAATGGTGTTTTAAGGTTACTTACAGCCAAAAGTTGATGAAAACACAAGTCAATCATTCCTTACTCTTAATGGACTGTTAGTTTCGTACTTAACTCGGAAAATTTATTAAACTGTATGTGAATTTCAAGTAAAGGTTTTAATGAGAAACTTTTGATTTCTGAAAAAAAAATGACGTGTTGTATTCACTCAAGTAGTTCCAGAATGGAGAAAATATTGGCAACGAAATTGTAAGGGCTTCTTTCCACTGAATATTCAAAGCAAGGAAAGCCATCAGAGACCTTTTGAAGAGAAGGTTCAACTTTAATGGAGCAAAATTTATCTCAGGGACACAACAGCTTCCTGGGGAAGAGTTTGTAGTAGTTAAAAAGCACTAACAAAATAAAATTAAAAATGCATTCTCCTTCTTCATACCTTGTGTACATATAGGTCTACAAATGTTGGGGTGTGAGGAAGGTATTAGAACCAAAAGAAAATGCCCCAGGCTTTCCTACTGGAATCCAAGTATTTCACCCAATCAATCCTTTCTCATTTACAAAGGCCCCAACAAGGCCCATCATACAGCAAGCTCTAGAGTTAATGTTACCATCCAAACTCACTGTGTCTTACCCTCATTATGGTTAGATATAAGCCCAGCCCTCTTGATTAGAGACAGAAGCCACCATGTAAAAAAAGAGATTGGTGCCCACTGGTCAACTTTCTCTCCTATAATAAATGAAAACAATCTTTTGCTATAAACTGGGCTTACTGGAAATAACACATTGCTATAATCAAAACACTTAAACAGGACTCTTTAAAGACTTAAATGGATGTAAAAAATGAAACATGAGTCCTTTCTCTAGCAGTGTCTAGAGAAAACGCTATCCAAACCAGCCAACAGAATGTTTGAGATCTACCAGTACAAAATCAAAGTAATAGCTGTTAATAATAGCTTCAATAATCTACTAACTTATTTTTTTCTGAGCAACAAGATGTTTGGAGAAGCTGGAAGAGTTAAATAAGAGAAACTAGCATGGTGTTCCCTTGCTAAGAGAGCCATAAGAGAACAAATACAGTTGGATAAAAATAGTTAATATTTATAAAGAGCTTACTATGTTGCAGGCACTATACTAAACTATCATGTATGATTTCATTTAATCTTCATACTAATACTATCATGTAGGTACTACTATTATCCAAGTTTTACAGAAAAAGAAACTGAGATTCATAGAAAGCTTGCTCAAGTTCCTATAGCAAAGAAATAGTGTAACTCTACTTCCAAATCCAGTGAATTTAAGCATTACTCAAAGCTGCTTCTCTAGGATAGGTGGCTTGTCGGTAGTGTTACATGGACTTAAATAGAATTCTCAGGCCCAATTTAATACTGTGATCAGCTTTAAGGGCACAGAATATAAAATGCATCCTTAAATAGAATGTGTAAAATGAGACTGAGACAAAAATTAAGTATATAATCAACAGTCTTTCCTAGGTATCTCTATCCCTACATGAAGGTCAAAAAACATGAGTTTTATATTTCTTTGTTATGTATCTTTTGTAGACAAACTCTTTCAGCTATAATTCTTGAAATCATTATTCTGACTTCATCACTTACAAGATTGTCTGGCATACTGAATGAACTGCTTAGACTAAATTCAAGTCCTGTACTACAGATACTTTGAGCTATCTGAATGATATCCACCATGTATTACCATATAGTCTTAGTGGACATCCAGTCACCATCAAATCAGCTCTTGTATGATATTGCTTCTTTTCCAGATTTGTTGTAACATGATACGGTTTGCATCTTGAAACAGCATGAATAATCTCTTTTTCAACTACCTAGTCTCCCTCTTAAGTAAAACTGAGGAAAAACAAAGATTAGTTGCCTCTCTTATTTTTATTTTCACATTTCTCTGATATGAAGCTGAAATTGAATATCCTTAGCCACCTGGGAGGTGAACATCAAGTTTGCCATTGAACTAAAGACAGCTCCATGGTGTTATTATGCCTATGACAGGGCCCTGCTGCAGTTAAACTTCTGCTAATGCATATTAAGAAACAGTTTAACTTTCTGGTTCCTTGCATCCTAACCCAGGTTTATTATTTTTGACCCTAGTTTAAAAGAGGGAAAAATAAACCTTAAAACATATAATCTGGAGGCCAGGATACAAGAGGGACTTGATTGTGAAAAATAAACAAATTTATCCACAGGTGAACACAAAAAACGGGCAAAGTGCATAATAACCACACATTCGTTATGAACTGACATGCCTGTGGCATGTGACAGTGAGCAGGAGGGAGGGGGTGGTGGAAATATTAAAAGTACATATTTCTACCAATGTAAACAGTATTTATGACCCTATTCATAAGCTTTTAAAGTCAGTTGTTAGCACTGGGCACCGAATCAGGCTCTAGCCAGGGCCTGGCAATAGAATAACTCTTAACAGTTAATATACACAGTGAGAAGAGGATATGAATTTATGCCTCCTGAGAATTACTGTATTCACAAATGACCACTTCAGCACAGCAGTTTTGGCCATCTCTCAGGAAAGAAAGCACCATGAGAGTAGTTTGAAACAGGAAGAATGTCACCTTCCAGGTAACCAACAGACATGGTGTCCTTTCTTGGGAAGGCAGGAGGACCTTGAAAAAACAGATATTCTAAGTGCCAGTAGGTGATACAGAAACAGAAGGGGGAAAAAAAATGGAAAGAAAAAGAACCCTTGTAGTTTTAGGCTGTCACATAAAATACATAAACCAAACAGGCCCAAAAGAACAATATAGATGAGAAAATCTTATTCATAAATGAGAAAAATCATGAACTCTTTCCTGTCTTCTTTAGAGTCCCTGGAGGTGAAAGGGAGGTCAAGCACCACAAGCTTTTACTTTTCCTCACCGTGCATTTAATTGTGGACAGATCCTGTCAGGTATAATCCCTAAGAATGCATAAGATCCAGGGCTATTTACTAAAAATTTAAAAATAGCAAATGTTTCTGATACCAATTAGAGCTAAAAAATACAGAACTGCTATCTACCTTATATCTTGGAAAGTTAAAAGCAGATCACCTGACACTCATGGCCTAACCCCTGAAGGGGGCTATTGCTCAGTCAACGGATGAGGACAGACTGAATTCCACCTTCAGCTCAACATTGCGCTGCGTGCCATGAGAACTAGAGAAGCAAGTTCATGAATTCTATGTGGTGTCTGTCCTCAAAGAGCTGGAAATACACTAATGCATGTAAGAGGATCTGGCAGCAAAGCAAGATACTGAATAATTAAGTCCCAAAAGAAGTAGAGCAGAATAAAGAGTGTGAAATTTCAAGGCCTGGAACCAGGGACAGTCATATTGAAATAAAGTGAACAAAAATAGTAGCTAAAACTTATTAAGTACTTATTAGATGCCAAGCCCCATCCTGAGCACATTTGTATTAATGCACTTAATCCTCACATTACTAGCACAGGATATGGTTATTCCTATTCTGCATATGAAGAAACTGAGATGCATAGGCGTTAAGTACTGAATTGCATGCAGTTTTACTTTTGTCATAAGTCATTTAAGTGACTGTTTTGGAATCTCTTCTGTTCTATTCGTCTATTTGTCTATGCTTGTCCCAGTATCACATTGTTGTAATTATTATAACTTTGTTCAAATTTATATACCTAAAAATCATCAAAGCCAGGATTCAAAAAAAGATAGTTGAGCTCTAGAATCCCCTCTCTGAATCATTTTATTATTTGGAATTTGAGTAAAGGGAGAATTTGAGAAGAAAAAGGAACAGAGAGAAGCCCTTATGAGCAGAGTGTGTTTTTCTAGGATTAATCTGACCTGCCTCCTTTCACTCCTAGAGCCATCACTTGTAACTTTTGACCAGTTTTTTTCTACTCTGGCCATTGGAGGAATACAAAATTATCTGTCAGCCTTATCAATAATTTTGGTTTTCATAATTTTTCTTAATTGCTAGTAAGCACAAAATCAGGTTTAAAAAACCTTTCCTGTTTTCTCTCTCCTTTCTTTATACTTAGATCCTGATGAGGAAGACCAAAACATTTTAAGATCCCTCTGAGTCCACAAAAGAAAAATTTATCCACTCGCACAGAAAGGTCCTTAAAGCTTTTCTCAGAGGACTGAACTTCTGAGATTGAGATATAATTGGTAAACAGGCAGGAATGTGGCTTAGAGCATTGGGGCTAGAGACATACATTTTGAGTTTCTCATGTTACCCCTTACAGTCATGATCTCCGTTGCTTGCAGCTACCTTCTGAACTAGTATTGGCATCAGGAGAAGAGCAAAGATCTGAGGAGATGAAGGAAGATCCTAGGAAGAGGAACTGTCATGAGAAAGAAAAAGAGGGGAAAGAAGAAGAAAGTTCCATGCCTTTCCCTCTTGCAGTCATCAAACCCTGCCACTAGCAAACCTAACCTGGACAACATACTAGATGAAGCAGAAAGCTAACTAGCTACAGGTGGTGAGCTGGGGGTGGAGGCAGCTGTTTAGAAGAATGCAGGTTCGCACTGTGGAGCCCCAGAAGGATCGGAAACTAGATGCATCATGGGTCTCTAAACATGGAAAATAATGGTAAAGGATTCATTTAAAAAAAAAAAAAAAAAGTTCTTCTCCTGCCACACAGAAGTCTGAATACTGATTTTTTTTTTTTTTTTTTTTTTTGGCTCCGTTGGGTCTTAGTTGCAGCATGCAGGATCTTTGTCGAGGCATGCAGGATCTTTCATTGCAGCACGCGGGCTTCTCTCTAGTTGTGGCGTGCGGGTTTTCCTCTGGTTGTGGTGCACAGGCTTCAGGGTGCATGGGCTCCAGAGCGCATGGACGCTGTAGTCTGCGTCACGTGGGCTCTCTAGTTGAGGCATGTGAGCTCAGAGTGCATGGGCACTAGGGCTTAGTTGCCCCAGGGCATGTGGGATCTTAGTTCCCTGACCAGGGAACAAACCTGTGTCCCCTGCATTGGAAGGCGGATTCTCTACCACTGGACCACCAGGGAAATCCCTGAATATTGATTTTTATAAACAGATTGAAACTGAAAGACTATAGACTCAGAGACACCAGGCACAGCTGAAGGCAGCAGTTCTATACTGTAAACAATAGGTTAAGTAAAAGTCTATTACTCCCAGGTTCTTGTTCATAATGCTAAAACCTGGGTCATATCTCTACGGCAAGACATGAGAGAATTCTTCTTTGGGGCAACAAACCACTCCAAAGGAAAGATCCAAGTGATGTCCTCTTAATACTATGAGTCAAAGAAAAAGTACTTGAAAAAATGGTCAGGCTCTCCCCTGATCATTCTACAATGACTCGTATTTTGACAAGCACATTCCACATCCACAGAACTTTTTAGAGTATTTCAGTAAAATATGAATGGACAGCCAAATATCACGCAATGTAGATAAAAGCATATATGGAACACCAACAAAACAAACTTGAAAAAGAAGGGAATATGTGGGACACCAACAATGCAGCACAGAGATTTGAAGAAGGAAAAAGGTGAAAGTGAATAGATATAAAGGATAGAAGGAAAAACTCCAACATACGTCCAAAAGGAGTTCCAGAGATATTAAAAAATAGAGAATGAAGGAGAGGCAGCACATCGACAGCACCTAGAGAGTTTGTAACCACAAATTCCAGGCTCCATATCAGATCTACTGCATTAGAATCTCCATTGTTGGAACCAAAGCCTCTACATGGCTCTACAGTTTTACAGGTGATTCTAATGAACAATAAGGATTAAAAATTACTGCTTAAAACTGTGTCAAGTCCCAAAGCAACCCCCCCCCCCCCCCCGCCGGACCTTCATATAATGAAAGAGCACTGAGCTAGGAGTTAAGAATCTCAGAATGAAATCCCACTCTCAATCATACATTAGTCATATGACCTTAGAAGTCCCTGTTAATCCTCTGGGAGCTTTAGTTTCCTCACCCATAACGTTCAGGAAACAATACACCTCTGTCTTACAGCTGAGGAGGGACAAATACTCACCCACTCACAACACCACAGGCACTGAGTTAAACGCTTAATGCACAATCTCCTTGGAACGGCACAACAGCTCTTTGAGATAGTGCCATTATCAGTCTTATTTTATAAATGAAGAAGTAGAAACCTAACACTTTAAACAACTTTCATTTGAAAGTTACTAATATGAAGTTACCTGAATTTCTCTCTCTGGCAATTCACTCTTGCATATAAGAGTATCTATACAGAGTAAGAAATTCAAATACCTTAATATTTTCCCCCATTCTAAAAATTAGAGTAATCCAGTTATAAAAATCAGCACAGTAACCTAAAGTTTTCTAAGAAACACTAAGATTAGCCTAAAGAAATCCATCTGCAAAAACTGTAAATCCCTCCCCAAAAACATGAAAACATGCCCCCATCATCACTTTAACACCAGTTAGTCAAGGGAGTGCTGATGACTGTGTGAGTGAGTGGGAATGCCAAGTGTAAAAGGCCCTTTGAGGACTGTTCTGGAGGAAGAAAACCCCGAACATTTATGGAAATGTTTGCTCAACTTAGTAATAAATGTCTGTAGCACTGGAGTGTCTGCCAGCATCTGTCTCCTCAAACAATGGCTGCGTAAGCAGTTTTTTAACTGACTTACAATCAAACTGGCACTAAGGAAGAGCAATAACCATAAACTGAATTCTCAATAATATGGTTTCAGGCAAAGACTACATGACTATTTCCAGATTTGATTGCTATGATTCATAAATTCCGAAGGCCTCATGCTTCTCCGTATCACAATGTTACTTGGGTTTCACTAGTCCCTGTGGAGCAGTAGAGAATTAATTGCTTACAAACCTTAGGAATAAAGCCATCAGTTTGGACCCAATGAGAAATAGAGACAAGCTGGCACGTAAACAGAACAGGTAAGAAAGCTGGATGCAAGCCTGCTATCTATGTACAGAAATACGCCTTTAAAAATTGGTTTTTGCAGCAAAACACTGCAAAATAGAACATGCACACAATATGATTATTCACATTTTAACCTAATGCAGGACTTTTAAGGCGAATTGCTTCCAAAAGACTCGTGGGTGTAACAACTCTTTTGGTCAATGCCAGGGGTAAAATGAGCCATAAAAAGCACAAATTTCAATGCTGGCAAATGTCATTGTTTCTAAAGATTGTTTTCCCCAAAACGGGGTTTTAGATGAGATTTCTTTGAGTTTTCTGTGGCCTAATGGAAAGGCCAAGTTAATAGGATTATCTGAGCCTCACTCTAGATAATGGTCAAAGAAAAACTAAAACGCTTTCCAATGTGAGGGCAAGCTTACAGAGGGGCATATTACATATGAGTAGGCCTAGGGCTCCCAAATCCGAAGTGAGCCCAGAGCAAGAGGAGCAGTTGTGCAAAGACCGCTCGGCCATTTGGATGCTGCAGTACGCTGGGTTTCACTATGCAGAGAGCCAGCAAGGACAGCTACAGAAGTCCTCAGAAAGGCTGACTCTAGAATACTTGAGTGTGAGGAGAGTGAATGAATGGAGGAATATTAAAGTCATTAGTATTTTTTACTTGACCCTGAAACCTTTAGTAACTCAAGAGAAACAGTGAAAAGAAGCTGTGACTAAGAACCTAAAAGCCTTTACTAAGTACCACATCAGCCTTGGTCAAACAAAAGCCAAAGTAAGGATTAATAACAGCAATAGCCTCCTATACTCCGTGCCAAGCTCTTTATGGGCATTAGCTCATTTAATTTAATCTTCTAGCAACATTACTAATCCCATTTTACAGAGACACATAGTTAGGCCAGGAGACATCAAGTAACTAAATTGCCAAGGTCACAAAGCTTGTAAGGAAGGAGACTAGGATATGGACACAGGTCAGTCTGACTCTAACATATGTCTTTTAATGATCCCTGAAAGAGATTTTCAAAAATTCATTTTATTTATCAAAAACATTTTTTAAAGACCAACTATCAGTCTAAAAAATTCCAAATAAGGGCTTCCCTGGTGGCGCAGTAGTTGAGAGTCCGCCTGCCGATGCAGGGGACACGGGTTCGTGCCCCGGTCCGGGAAGATCCCACATGCCGTGGAGTGGCTGGGCCCGTGAGCCATGGCCGCTGAGCCTGCACGTCCGGAGCCTGTGCTCCACAATGGGAGAGGCCACAACAGGGAGAGGCCCGCGTACCGCAAAAAAAAAAAAATTCCAAATAAGAGTCAAATAGCCTCCTAACTGTATGAAACAGAAACTCAGTCAACCATACAGGAATAAAATTCAATCAGAGACAACATGGGGTTATCTCCGATAATAAATCATGTTCAGTTAGAACCTCTCACAGGGCTAGGGACTGCATCCTACAGTCTGTGCTATTGTTGGAGAGTTCTAATTACTATTAAGTTCTCAATACTGAGTTGAGGGACTTCCCTGGTGGCACAGTGGTTAAGACTCCACGTTCCCAATGCAGGGGGCCCAGGTTCGATCCCTGGTCAGGGAACTAGATCTCACATGCATGACGCAACTAAGAGTCTGCAAGGCACAACTAAGGAGCCGGCGAGTCGCAATGAAGAAGTCAGCGAGCTGCAACTAAGGTAGCCACGAGCCACAACTAAGGAGCATGCCTGCTGCAACTAAGACCCAGAGCAACCAAACAAATAAATAAATAAAAATAAATATTAAAAAAAATACTGAGTTGAAATCCTCTTCCATTTAACTTCCATTCATAAGTCCCTTTCTACTCTCTCTTATACATAGAAGTAGGCTGAATCCCTTCTCTACATTCTTAGAGGCAGCTTGGATGCCACCTCTCTGTCTTCTCTTACCTGGGTATCAATAAAATAACATCAGTTTCTTCAACCATTCCTATTACAGTTTTTGTCAACCTTGGCCCTCCTGTTTTTATCTAGACTCATTTCTCTTTATGAACATCTCTCTCCAAGTATGATACCAAATCTGACTAGATATTTCTGGAATGGTCTAACCACTAGGGAGGATAGTAGAACTACTATGGACCAATTCTGCTATAGATGTTATTACTTGAACCCGAAAATCATCTTAGCTTTTTTGGCTGTCATGTAACACTCCTGGCTCATTCATATTGAGTCCTCAATCCTTTCTGCACACACCCTCATTCTAGGCAAGTGGATTTGAGGTCCTAAATGTAAGATTCTGTATTTATCTCAATAGAGTTTTTTTCTTATAAAACTTGATTAAACCCTAAACTCTCAAGATTGGTTTGTGTTACTTTCAAGCCAAAGACTAATGCAGATGCTAGATCCTACAGAGTTGATTTTTTCTCCTTCAGCCACTTTGACCAGCAATGTTCCAAATGGTGCCTGCTCTGTCAACTCCCAGAGTGAGGACAATCGTGGTGCATAACAAAGCCCTCTGTTGACCCATGGTAGACATGTAGTGGGAACAATAAATACTCCTTTGTTGTTTTAAGCCATTTGGGCTTTGGCATAGCTTGTTTCTACAATCTGGTCTGCCCTGGTGAATAAAAGACATCAAGTGTTGTAACATAGCAGCTGACTCTGTAGGTACCAGATGTTAGTTTGTGCAGTTCATCTCTCTTACATAATTTAAAAAGCTGAAATACAGACACTTCATCCTTCACTCAATGTTATTAGGACAGAGCTCCTCAGAACTGCTGTCCTATCTGTAAAATTTGCCCCTAACACTTCTGTATGTACACACCCCTCCTTCTCAGGCATTTTCTTCCCTTCAGAAACAGAATCCTGCCAAGAGCACTGGTTTTAAAGTCCAAAGATTGCTTCACCTTGGACTGGTATGGTGACTCCCAAGGTGGATGCATGCAATTCTTGTCCAAAGGACCACAATTACAGCATCATGCAGACATCCAAATATTCAGCTTAATTGCATACGTCATGTTCTTTTGTTCTCAAAATGCCATCACCACACAAAAGAATCCTGTGTTGTTTTCTCTGGTGGGTGGTTAGGGTGGGATTACATTATTGAGAAAGGCAGGAAAATGTTCAAATAAAAATTATAGACGGAATTTCTAACATGTGACAGGAGGAATTTGACCTTTAACCAAATAGCTAGTCTGGGAAGATACTGGAATAGTAATTTAATAACTCTATCAGGCACCACAAGATAGACTACTTCAGCTCATATTAATAGATTCTATACCTAAGTAGTGACTGTATGACACAGTATGTCATTTAACCACTAGTCACTGTTTTCTCATAAATTCATGTGTAGTTTTCTTTTTTCCTAATTAGATTGTAAATGACTAAAGGGCAAAAATGTCTTAGATTTTATTTAAACCAACTACATCTGCTAGTCACACTGAGTCTATATAGGGAGTCTTCAATCAATATCTTTTTAGCACATTTTAATGATAATTTTGATACTAATAATGAATTTATAACATAATTAACTAAAAATATAATCAAACCTCAAAGAAGCAGAAAGTTCACATTTAGACAGCAAAACAAATTTTAACAAGAAATCCCTAAAGATGGTTTTATAGCTACTTTTTCAAAGTTCCTATAAATGCTCCTTGTATATTTTCCTGTTAGCTATTATTTAGTTCAGAATCCCTTCATAAAGTGATCTGTAACTGTCATGTACTTAATTACATACTTAGTTTTCCATTATTAGGAAAAAGCAACAGCATAACATGGTTATGTTATAAACTGTGTGCTTAGAAATTTTTAAATAGTAAAATAAGTAAATAAGTAATATATCTGAGCTTGCAGAATCCATAGAAAAATGTTCAAAGAGAAACAACATAGGGGGTCCCAATAAATTATACTAATGAAACTGGGGAAAAAATAGTGAAGTAAGAATTCTAGAAATTCACCATGAATGCTGGTGCATTTAGAATCACCTGGTAAGCTTTTAAAAATACTGGTTCCTGGGCTTCCCTGGTGGTGCAGTGGTTGAGAGTCCGCCTGCCTATGCAGGGGACACAGGTTCGTGCCCCGGTCTGGGAAGATCCCACATGCCACGGAGCGGCTGGGCCCGTGAGCCATGGCCGCTGAGCCTGCGCGTCCGGAGCCTGTGCTCTGCAACGGGAGAGGCCACAACAGTGAGAGGCCCACGTACCGCAAAAAAAAAAAAAATACTGGTTCCTGGATCCCACCCCAGAGTAAATCAGAACCTGAGGGCTGGGGACAGCATCCAGCATCAATAGTTTAAAAAGCTCCCCGGTGATTCCAATGTGCAGCCACAGTTGAGAACCACTGCTAGGGGAAACTGAAGTGGAATTTCTAGGTGCTTTCAAGGGCTTCAGCAAGTGAGGTTACCAATTCTTTAAATTTTTTCTAGTTTTACTGTAAAATAACTTGCTTTCAGGTTTTTCTTCTTTGGACCAAGCTATTACTGCATATTACCTCTTACTCAAAATTAAGGTCATTTGGGGGCTTATAAATGGACTGAACACTCTCTGTCCTTTCAATCTAAATACAACATAAATTCTACAACTGACAAAGCTAAATGTCCTTCTTAATCAGCCTTCCTCTTAACTTAGTTCTGCAGGTTCCTGTCTCTCTAAGGGTTTCTGTCTGACTCTTTCCATGTTTCTTTCTCCACTGCCTTCATGTTCTGCCCTCCTTCCAACCCCAGGAGAGGCAAGATGTTCTCTTCAGCCCCCTCCACTGTGTTGTCCAGGCTCACGGGGAAGGCAAAGTCCATGCAGTTGGAAGTAGCCAGTGAACAGGCTAAAGACAAAGACTGAGACCCAGAGAGCAGGACAAAATCATCAACCAGAATCAGAGAGAACAGAGCGGGGGTCTCCAGATATAAAGGGAGTTTGCCTGTTGAGAAAAACACTTAATTTTAGGTGTTTAAAAGTAAGAACTGTCTTCCTGTAATAATATCAGTTAGTCCCAACTTAGATTTTAGGACTAAACTCCTTAAGCCATCTATAGTATTTTTAAAGACCAAATGGAAATATGCTCTAAGACAAAAATGCACAAATTAACTAAAAGAGTAAATTTCTTTGCTTGCAGCTGGACTGATGTCAATTCAGAATGTTAATTCTAGTTATATTAACCAGACCTTGTGACTGACAGTTACATATGTTTTATTTATTATATAGGGAAATGACTTCTTCATAATAAATGCACTCTGGTTTTTCTGTTTAGGTTCTGAGTTTTTAGAAAACTTATTTAAGAAGCAAGGGAAGGGCTTCCCTGGTGGCGCAGTGCTTGAGAGTCCGCCTGCCGATGCAGGAGACGCGGGTTCGTGCCCCGTTTCGGGAGGATCCCACATGCCGCGGAGCGGCTGGGCCCGTGAGCCATGGCCGCTGAGCCTGCGCGTCCGGAGCCTGTGCTCCGCAAATGGGAGAGGCCACAGCAGTGAGAGGCCCGCATAACGCAAGGAAAAAA
>NW_006793865.1:1803924-1841231 GCF_000442215.2 Lipotes vexillifer | reverse complement strand
AAAAGAAAAAAAAAAAAAAAAAAAAAAAAAAAAAAAGAAGCAAGGGAAGAGGAACTCTACTCAATTAAAAGAAACTTAAGAGACACAGGAACCAAATGCAATGTTTAGGCTTTGTTTGAATCTTGATTCAACTATTGATTCAACTGTTTAAAAAAAGTATTTTTCAGGTAATCAGAGAAATGTGAATATTGACTGGGTGTTAAATGATAAAAGAAATATCATTAATTTTGTTAGATTGATGGCACTGTAATTATAAGGAAAAAATTCTCATCAATTGAATATACATAACAAACTATTTACCTATAACTTATATGATGTCTGGGGATTTGCTTTATAATATGGCCAAAATAAAGGGAGAGCAGGAGAGATGGGTAAAACAAAGTTAACAAAATACTGATAATTGTTGAAGTTGAGTAATGGGTACATGGAACTCATTATACTATTTTCACTACTTTTATGTTTTAAATGTTTAAAATTTCCCTAGTAAGAAAATTATCTTTAAAATATGCTTTCAACCATAACATTCATGGGAAAATAATTTTTAAAAGAGACTCTTTATGTGAAAAATGTTAGAAATCACTCTCTAGATCATTTGCCCAGAGAATGTGTAAATCAGGAAATTAAAGGAGTGGTGTGGAATGGTAAAAAATTTCATCAAGGAGGTAAAACTGGAACCAGAACTTAAGAAATCATAAGTTAAAACAATTAAAAGGGGGGTGGTGGTGGTAGTGGTGGTATGATGAATCGGGAGATTGGGATTGACATATATACACTAATATGTATAGAATAGATAACTAATAAGAACCTGCTGTATTAAAAAATTTAATATATATATATATAATAATAAAAATATAAAGTAGTGGTAGAGGGATATTTATTAAAAGAAAATATGTTTGTTGTATAAGAATAAATGATCCAAAGAACATTAAAAAGAAGGAAAGAAAATCAACTATACTTCAATAACAAATAAACTAAAAAAAAAAAAAAACAATTAAAAATAAGTAGGGTTTTGATTGAGAGAGATTTTCTTTTCTTTCTTTTTTTTTAAACTTAGAAGGATTTATACTCTATTTCTATTACAGCAAAAAAGAAGTCTCTTTACATAAATCCAAATTGATGATTGAAAGATATTTTCCTTAATGAAGATAGGAATAACACCAATCCACAGATCATGGTGTAGGAGACCCAAAATAGTTCACTTTTATGGAAGATTAATAAGAAAGGTATCAATAATAATAACAATAATAAAGCAACTAGCAGCAATTGAGTGCTTACCACTTTCCAGGTACTATTCAAAGTACTTTATATACATTTCTTATTTAAGCCTCACAGCTTAAAAAAAGTGTGAGCTATTATTAGCACCCAACCCCTATCCCTTTCATATATGAAGAACTTGAGTTCAAAAAGGTAAAAATAACTGCCCAAAGTCACTTGCTAGTAAAAGTCAGAGCTGTAACTTTAATCCAGGTCTGTTTAAACCTAAACCCCAGGTCCTTAAACATCTTGTTATTCTATTCCCTCATGATATGGTAAATTTCTCTACATGTAAGGGAAGTATAAGGGATATCTGGGGCTGTGATTTCTGGTATTAGTGATTCTCTATTGTTGTCTAGAGTATTTGAAGGATGATCTAAAAAAGAACTAAAGAGAATCCCACAGGGAAAGGGTTACAAACAAGGCAAGTACACAGTATAAGAACAGAAGTAGTGTACCTCAGCCAAGTGCCCGCCTAAGAAGGAGGAAAAAGAAAAGGGAATCGTATATCTCTCACACATCCAGAGGTGATGAAATACCAAAAACACCAGCTAAAGAAAAAGTGAGAAGGATATGTGCCAGGGCAAATCCTGCTGTTAGAATCCATTTCTACCCAAAAAGCAACCCATCTATCCTAATTGTAGGTTCCCAGATTGTTCTATGCTCTCCATGAAACATTCTTCTCAGGAAACAAACTCCTATCTAGATTTACCTAATAGGATGGAATAGAATAGCTGTCTACCAACCCCCAGGTATTTTTGCTTTAAGCCTTAACACACCTTCCCACCACTCCCAGCAACAATCAAAACAATCTCCAACCCTCCTTAAGCAAGCAGGGAAGGCATGTGAACTAAAGAGCCAAGGAACTCTTTCCTGGCCCCTGAAATGTGCAGAGTTGAATCATAGTGTTAGGGATTTGGTATACTTGAATATAAAGCACCATCTGGGTGCTGGAAGACCTGAGCTTCAATGTCCCATTTCTGCTACTAACCTGCTACATTATCTTTGGCAGTCACTTCACCTCTCTGGGCTCCAGAATCCTTATTTGTAATGAGCTGGGGCTATAATAAAGAATTGTATAACTCATTTCTATCTGCAGAATCCTTTCATCAAATGATATCTTTCAGGGAAACTAACAATGTGTAACAGACAAAGAGTAAAACTACTCTTAAAAAAAAAAAAACTGCTCGGACAGAGTGTCAAGGGAACCACTTCCCATGCCCCATTATACTAGAGCATGTTAAGGTGCTTCTCAGCTTCAGCATTCCATGATTATAAGTAAAATCCCTGCAGCCTGAGAAGGAGACAGGGTCCTAGAGGGCAGCTGCACAAGAGGATCCCCTGGCCCCCATATGGCTGCGCTCCTTTATCAGTGAGCCTCTTCCTAAAGCAAATAAGCAAAGAATGAAATCCCACAGAAACAGAGTCCGACGTGAGGACTCAGGGAGCCAACAGAATGAATACTCAGCTCCATCCAGGCAAACTAAAACACACTCCAAGGAAGAGATAAGGTTTATGAAAAGGAAACTAACACAATCACTTAAAAGAATTTCAACATTAAACTACTCAGGACAGGCTGCCAGGCCACTGGAAGGCTGCAAAACATCCAAGGTCAGCACTGAAAGACTTCGCAGAGACCCAAGCCTTGATTTTCCTCCTTTGTTTCTCACTGCCCTGGGGTCATGCTCCTTCGGGTCCAGATGTATGGGACGTGGCAATGCACTATACACAGCACACGTTTCTCCTGACACTGAGTCCTACAGGACTTCAGCACTTTAGAAAAAGGAGTTATAGGGGGAGTGACTACAATTTAATAAATCTGGAATTTTACATATATTAGAACAAAGTAGCCAACTCAGAGGGTCGTCACATGAAAAACATGACACCATTTACTTCTGAATTTTAGATAAACAACAAATAATTTTTTCACCTGAAATTCAAATTTAACTGAGGATTCCCCTTTTTCTTTTTTCAGAAATCTGGCAACCCTATCCCTCAAGGTGAAAACACATTCTAGCCATATTTCCAATACCCAAATCATTTTTTAAAAGTTCCTTCTTGGGAATGGCCCTTACAGAATAAGAAACATCCCTTCCAATAGTCTCTATAAAGTTAAAACTTCAGCCTCGAAGCTGGATTAAATTTCTTAAAATTGCCAAATGTTATTAATAAATGAATGAGAATGATCAAGCAAGGTGACTCCATTTGGAGCCAAAACAGGAGGTATGATTCTATATTAATGGAACTAGTCTGTGACAGTCATTATTCTTACTAAATCCCTACTGTACACAACCCCACACACACACACACACACACACACACACACACACACACACACACACACACACACACACACACACACACACACACACACCCTTCTGATTTACCCAACTCCTATTCCATGTAGGCATTCTCTAACTCCAAAATGGGTCTTCCCAGATTTCAGGACCCACCAAAGAAGATGGAATTCCAAAAAGCTATTTTACCAAGGTACACAAGAAGGAAGCACCTTTTCAAAAATGTATTTGGCAACAAGAATGTATACTTTCTCCAAGGTGATTTGGGAATCATTATTTCAGAGATTTCCTGACAAAGAAATTAAGCTAATTTATTACTTAGTATTGGTAAGGTCTACTGAAAATTGGATTCCAAGACAGGTTGTAAGAGAAAGCCAAAATAAGGACTAGAATCATAATCAAATTTTTTATATATTGACCATATTTTTTAAAATAAAATTCAAACCAAACATTTGAAGAATACTTAAAGTGCTTCTATGGATGGAGCCCCATGGAGCCCCATGGAACATAGCTTGAAAATACTTGACTGGATATTATATAGGTCTTTCCTAGTACTGTATTTCTGTAATTCTAGTTACTCATTAATACAGTGTTTTCATAATGAATCCAGACTGTGAAGAAGAAAGACCTGTTTTTTTGGCTACCGATTCAATCTCAGAAATCACAGGCCAACGAGTCTCAGTCAGGTTGGAGCCAGCTCTGACCTTGGAGAGTTCTTCCCTGCAATGCAAACAGCCCCATGTGGTTGTTTTCCCTTCCTAAACCAAAAAAAGTATACAGACATATCTTCAAGTGTCAATTTCCTCATTGAGACCGTGCCCCTGTTATAATGTAAGTGTTTTGCTGAGAGCTATTCATAGTAGTGTCCTTCCTGATATACTCTCTATTTCTGGTAAAAAACAAGGAAATCTACCAGCCTCTTCCTGGCAACACTTTGCTACTCACAAAAGAAAGTGACCTACAGAAACAGAATGGTCATGTACAAGGTAAGAGTGTAGGTGAAGGACCCACCAGAGAAATGGGAAGAAACTGGGGTGATTTTACTTTATTCTCCTACAACCCCACCACCCATTTTTGTGTATGAGAAACAAAGTAGAAAGGTTCCCCTATGGAATACTACTCAGCCATTAAAAGAATGAAATCTTGCCATTTGCAACAAAGTGTATGGATCCAGAGGGTATTATGCTAGATGAAATAAGTCAAACAGCGAATGACAAAATACCCTATGATCTCACTTACATGTGGAATCTGAAAAACAAAACAAACATACAAACAAAACAAAATGAAAACAGACTCAGAGACGCAGAGTAGATGCTAGAGAGAATGGGGTTGGGAGAGGCAAAGAGGTGATAGGAATTAAAAGGAACAAGCCTCCAGTTATAAAATAAATAAGCCACAGGCATATAACATACAACATAAGGAGTATGGTCAATAATATTGTAATAATTTTGTATGGGGAACAGATGGTGACTAGACTTATCATGGTGACAATTTCATAATGAATGCAAAGGTCAAACTAACATAATATTGTACATCGACTATATTTCACTTTAAAAAGGTTCTGCAAAATGATAACAAGAAATGAATAAATAAATAATAGGGCATGTTCAAAGATATACAGCAAAGCTAAAGTTAGAAGCAGGCCTTTTAATTCCTGGCCCAATGTGACTTTGATTTCAAAAATGAACTGTAAAAAAAAAAAAAAGTGAACTGTGACAACACAAGGCATTAATGTAAGTGGGAAAGAGAGGAGGGAATAGAAGAATTGCTACTCTTGTTTGGAGAAAATACGGAGAAGACACAGAGCGACACAGGACAGATGCATCAGGGAAGGCTATGTGTGTGAAGGAAGATTCATTCGATTCTGTTGCTAATGCTCTGACTCATCTACACTGGTGGAGTCTGTTCCTCTTTGTCAGTGTGTCTCAGGCAATTTGAGAGCAAGAATCATACTGCATGCAGTATGCAGTATGCAGTATTTATGCAGGCGTAAATACTGTCACCCCCAGCTTGTCCTCCAGGCCCTCTAATTCTGCTTTTTCATCCCTCCTCTTAACTCCTTTCCAATCCCCTAGAAACAAATTCTGAGTCAAGTGTCTTTACTTTTCCTAATGGCAGAAGCTTTGCGACCAAGAGTAGTAGAACAGAGCCCCGGGCATTCTACGAGATAAGGTGAGAGTTTAGTGGTTAAAGTAAAAGTCCATTGTGCCTTATTCTTCCTTCTAGATCTTATCAACTTGGAAAATAATGCCCTTAACGCAATGGCAAAGAAAAGTACAATGTGGTCTTTAATCTGTCCTTCAGTGTTTATATGTCAGCCATTTGGCACCAAGTAAGCAAACAGGGGTTTTGTTAAGTGGGGAAAAAGTTGTCACTTTCACACAATGCATCTGAGCTGGGTGATGTGATGTCACTACTGTCTTAAGGTAGAACTACCCACTAAGGAGTTCTAAACTGCTCTTGCTTTTATTGGCTTCAGTAGCCCGTGGTTGAACTGCACGTAGCTGAGTGACTCAGTAGTTCCCTGATGTATACAATCCTCATGACCTACAATGCATTAGCTTTTAGGACTGGAAGTTTCCTCAAAGATCTAGAGGTGTGGGTGGGAGGTGGAGTGGGGAAGGGGCAAGAGTGAGGAGTGGTCCATTTACACAGCAGACCTGCTAGATCTTGTGACCTGAATCTTTCTTGAGAATCTTAACATGCAATTGATTTTTGATTATTCTCTGGCCTACTTAGTCTCTAATTGTTCCTTCCCTGGTGGCTTTGCTTGCCTGACAACAACAAAAGCTCCCAAGGAGAGACTTTATCATAGTGCTAGGCCCTAGCAGATAATAACTACACACCTTTATCACAGTAGTTACCATTTTATGAGCACCTAACATGTGCCAGACCTTGGATTCTTACAATAATCCTATGAGATGGGCATTATAATCCTCACTATATAAACGAGAAAACCAAGGCTACCAAAGTAGGTAGTGGCAGAGGTGGTTTGATCTCAAGTCTAACTAAAAATCCTCTTCATTAATCTATACTTTTCATGGCATTTCCAATAAGAAAACTTCTGTAGTTTTGATTACCTACATAACTCTCAAACTTTCATGATTTCTTTCTGTCTATTGAATTAAAACGTTTCAAATTACCTTTAGCATTATTTCTCTTAGTAATTCTTTTAGAAAAGCAAGAGACAGAATTGTTCCAATGACCAATGACTGTTTTTTATTTGTCCTGCCAGATCCATTTCCTCCATTTTCTACTCAGCATTGTGCCCTGGAAAGCAGCCTTTACAGGCTATACCCTCTGGCTTTCTGTTGGGTAAACCGAACTGGGTAAAGAGCATGGGAGGCACTGGATAGAGGTCAAAGGAGGGAAAAGAGTATTAGTGATAATGGTGTTTTTTTGTTCTTATAATTCTGGCATCACTGGACAATGAAGAGGCCCTTCAGGTTAGCTGGGTTTGTCTACAATAGCCACAGCACCTATCCCCTGACTCTCTTCTAGAGCTACAACTATTCTCTTAAGGGCAAAACTGCTCCCTTCCCTACCCAGTCAGTTTTAGGTGTACCAACTTCTCCCCACTGTTGCTAGCCCCAGGATGCTTCACTATTTCTTGTTACTTTCCCTTAAACTTATTTACACTTGTGTAAATAGTTCCTAAATTAAACTTTCCTCAATTGCTCCATCTGAGATCCGAGTGTATTTCCTACAGGGATTTGGACTGATACAACCTGAGCTCTAAACTCTCCTTGATGCTTTGGATCACTGAAAAAATAAAAGATGCCTTTTCATGCATACATATACATTCATTCCACAAATATTTACTGAGCTCCAATAGCGTGCCAGGCAGTGGGTTTACAATGGTAACTGATGTGGCCACTGCTCTCCTATAGCATAAAATACAGTATGGTAAATAACTTAAACAGATAATCACACTAACTAGTGGAAAACTACAATTGTGCCATGTGCTTTGAAGGGAGGTACATGGCCTGATGAGGACAAACAATAGGGGTCAATCCAGTCAGGGAGATCAGAAAAGGCTTGCGTGAAAAAGGAAAACTTGAATAAATATCCACAAGACAAATAGGTGTTTATTGGGCATAAAAAGAAAGATCATTCCAGGCACAAGCTGATGGCCGATCAAGGCCAGTGTGGCTGGAACAGAGAAAGCAGGAGAGTGCCTGAGGAAATATGAAGCTGAACAGTCTTTACAGACCAGATTGAAAATTTGTTTTTATCCTCCAGTTACAGTGTAGAGAGTGGATTAGAAGGCCACAGTGAACCGAACAAAGACCCGGTGGGAGTCTGTTACTGCAGCAGACAAAGTGAGAAGTGATCTAAATGGTGGTGGGAAAAATGGAGAAAAATTGATAGATCTGCCCCTTCCTGGGAGATTGCAGTGCTTGGTTCCTTATATATATTAATACAACTGTCTAAGGGTAATGACTTCTCAATAAATGGAAAAATGCTACCTTCTCATTGTGGGATGGGGGTCAAGATACATTGTTCTAGGTCTAAGCAAAAGGATCAAACTCAGTAATGCAGCCTATATACAGGCTCAGGATATAAAAACTGTCCTCATATTGACTTCCTGCCTTTCCCTCTAACAACTCTCACTGCTTAGAAATTCCATGAGAGAGAGAAACCAGAGACCTGAGAGACTTAGAGAGACCTAGGTTCCCATCATGGCTCTTCCACTAACTGTGGACAACGAAATTAATTAATTTCTCTGATCTTTACATTCGTCTTCTGCAAAATGAGAACAATAAGTACTTCATAGGGTTGTTATAAGGATTAAACTGAGTAACGTATGTGTCTAAGTATGCCATAGAAAACCAAAACAAAGAAAACATTATATATTAGTAGGTCTTAGGTGTGGCAGATTTCAAGGTTGATCGACTCAGCAGCTTAATTAATTTCTTTCTGACTTTCTCTTCTGTCCCCTTTGATGTGTTAACTCTGTCTTGAGCTGGCTCCCCTCATGATCATAAATTAGAAGTATCACATTTAAAGAAAGAAACACTTAGAGGTAGAAAGGAATATCTTTTTCACTATTGCCTACTTAAATGTGAGAAACCTTTACCAAAAACCACAAACTTATATCTCATTAACTAAAACTAGAATAAAGATACATGAAGGCAGGAATTTTTGTCTGTTTTGCTTACTGATGTATCCCCAACATTCAAAATAGTGGTTAGGACTTAATAACTATTTGTTGTTTGAATGGACCACATGCCTAACTTTAATCCAATCACTAGTAAGGAAAGTAGTATTGGCACTTTTCTGTAAAAGACAAAAGAATGTCAATTTTAGGCTTTGTGGGCCACACACAATCTCTGTAGCATATTCTTCTTCTTTCAACCCTATCAAAATGTAAAAAATATTCTTAGCTCATGGTCCTCCAAAAACAGGCCAGGGACTAGATGGCTTGCAGGCTGTGGTTTGCAGACCCCTAGCTTAGACTAATCATGTGGGGTAAAATGGAGTCAAGCACCATGATCAGTAGAATATGTAAAGCACTCAGCAGGGTCCTCCACATGTAAAAAGCACTCAGTAAATATTTCCTGCCATTGTTTTTGATGACGCTATCATTTTCCTTATTCTTGTTATTCTAGGATAGCTGGACTCTAGAGACCTCTGCTCTGTGATAAACCTGCCATGGGGAGTTTAGTGCCTTTAACCCTGGACTAAAGCAGCATCTAGGGTAGGGACCATGTGAGCCACTGCACAGAAAGACATACTATATAAGAATAAGTAAAGATACAGAAAACAGTAAGTTAAGGGTCAAAAACCAAGATCCACAAAATCAGCAGAGAATGTGATAGGTGTTTTATGGTTGAGAAATGAGTTCTATTCCCAAACATTTGAAAATTCAAAGTTAAAAATGTAAAATAAGTTCCTTTACCATATGAGAGTCTTAAATAGACTAATAGGCAACAATCTCACCAAGGTAAAATCCTATGCGTTATTTTCTGTATAACAGAACTTTTTTCCCCAGAGGTCACTGCTATGACATTTTTAAACATTGCTTTTAAGGTTTATAGCTGATCTGTCACCTCCATTGTTTTATATTATCTGATCTTCAACAGCAGCCCACTGAAGTGGGGAAGAATGCTATCATTATTATTGCTAATCATTCTTGATATTAAAAATATTTAACAACCAATATGGTTTGGGACCAACCATACCTCCCTGAAATGGAGTGGATCCTTAATGCCCCCCGCTGGGTCCCACATTAACTCTTTTGTTGCTCAATCATGGGAATATGGGGGGGGGGACCTGAAAGGAGGGGGACAAATGGAATGGCTAGTCATCAAATAATACAGAAGGATTTCAATATTTTAATAAGCAGTATGGCTGTACCACTGTTTCTGAGGTGACTATCAGCCCTGCCTATTTTTGCCAAACAGGAAAAAAAATGGCTTTTCTAGAACTCTAAATCAGTAAATGGCAGAGCTTGGATTCATAGTTAATCCTCAAAGATTTAAATCCTCTGCTGTTTTCTTTCTGCCATCCACTGTCTTTACTTTTGTGTTCTTTTTCACATCCTATGGATTACCTAGTCACTAATTCAGACCAGGGAAAAGAACACCAAATTTGGAGACAGTAGGTTTATGTCCAAGTCCTACTTCTGCTATTTATTAATTGTGAGACCTTGGGCAATTCACCTGATCCTACAAGACTGTTTATTCACTGGGAAAATTATAGTAATCCTGTCTGCATCGGAAGGCAGCTGAAGAAAAGCTTCGTACAATATTAAATGCTATTCAGATGTTAGCCACTCACACAATGTGCAGATTGGCAGTTTTCATCTTAAAAATCAGAATGTTGAACTGGAATTCTTCTTCCAGATGAGGAAACCCAGACTTCTGAGAGATTAAATTACTTGCCCAAGGTCACACAGCTAGTGATGATAGAGCCAGGGCTAATTTCAAAGATCTTGAATTCCAATTCAGGGCTTTCATCTGGGCAGTCTCCAAACTCACATCACAGGCTGCCTACAAAGATGGAAATGTGAATGATCTTAACTTACAGTCTCAGCACTGTTGGCAGGCCTTTGTCATCAGCTTCTTCCAGGTCTGCTTCTGGCCCAATATACAACTTCTTTAGCTCAGGGGACACCTTGCCAACGGCTAAGTCACTCTAGCAGCTCTGGGACTGCAAGTCATTTCAGCAGCTCTGGGCCTGGAAGAGTAGAAACTGGTGTTAATGACACTACTTCTGCTATAGATACAGCAAGCAGAAGACAGCATGGACAGGGACAGTACCCATCCTACTAGGGTCTGACTTTCAAGCCTCAGTTACCATAGGCCAAAGAGGTCATGTTTGCTGGTGTAACAACTGAGAAGGAAGAGTTATTCTCAGCCTAGGAAGATTCAGCATGGGTTACCTCAAAAAGACAACCCTCACTGAAACTCGAATGGATATTCCCCATTCCCAAAACTCTAGGTAAGTTGAGTAAAGCAATGCAGTTTTGTGATATAAACCTGATTTTGAAGTAGGTAATTTTTGAATTCGTAAACCAAGTCGTCCACTTACTAGCTCTGGCAGTTATTTGCATCACCCTCAAAATGTGTCACTCTGTCTTCCAGCACATGATAGGGCTACATTTTCCTAGTTTGCTTATATTTGTGTGGAGTCATGTGACTAATCCTGACCAATGCATTTTGAGAAAAAGGGCTGTATGTCACTCACAGGCCAACTTTTATTGCTGGTGTGACACTCTCTAGAGATATCTTTTCCTCTGGCACAGCAATATTTGTGATGGTTGCTGTTCTGTGGCCTGGATCCCTAAGGACGACAAGTGGGGCCCTCCAGCTGACTCAATATGAACACATGAGACAAGCAAAAAATAAACCTTTGTTTTAAGTCACTGAGATATAAAGATTGTTTATTATCACAGCATAATCTAGCCTACCCAAGTTGATATGCTAGCTATATGATTTTTAGTAAGTTACTTAGCATTTCTGAGCAGGAATTTCTGGTGTTTAAAACAAGGATACACACCTTTTCAGGGCTGGGAGGATGACCAAAGGTTCATGTAAAGTACCTCACAGCCCAGCACATATCTGGTACTCAAGCAATGTTAGCTATTTCTATTATCAAAATAGTCAGGGAGAAAAGCCAGGTGGAATCAAGATATCCTTAAGCAAACACACAGTTCACAGACTCTACTCAGCCAGTCACCTAGACACAGAGCTTTGGCAGCCAGGTCAGCCAGCTAGAGGGAGGCCCTTGAATGCCTCCAGTCATTCATTCATTCTTTCATTTTATAAATATACAGCAAGTACCTGCAATGTGATAATCACTGTTCTGTAAATATAACAGAAAAAAAAAAGCCCCAGCTCTCATGGACTTTGCCTATACCACCTAATGCATTTGAATGGCTGGCTATCAATCAGGTTACCTAACTGTATCCTCAGAAAGAATAAGAAACCTGGAATTTGACCCTTTGCATTTTAGGGATTTTTTAACTACTTGGAAATATTTTCACATATATTAACAGATTTAATCCTCACTGCACTCTTACAAACAGGAGAAGAAATTATTACTATATATACATATATATATATATATATATTCACAAGTAGGGAAACTAAGTCTGGAAAAAGTTATTATTTTGTTTTTATTAGCATCCAGCTACTCAGTGGCACTGCCAGATCTAGAGTCTGCACTCTCAGATTCCTCATTCAGGGTCTTTTTTTTTTTTAATCCCAGATTGACAATAAAAACCTGAATCACTGCTTTGTCCGAGGATACCCCTGGATAACACCTATATTAAAGTGCTGCAGGTGAAATATAAGATTGTTGTTCTATGACTATAATAATAATAATAATAAACCACAAATAGTATACTAGTTCAATACCAAATTCTGTCTACTAATGGATCAAATTCCAGGAAGCTCCTACTTCACAACTCCATGTGTGGACAGAGACCTAAGCACACATCTAATGTAGGCATTATTGCCACACTGGTGTAGTATGTAATAAGGAAAAACCAATGCAAATAGTATCTGGCTTCCCACATTTTTCATTTGAGTAAATGTCCTAGAAATCTAGGCCACACCTAGCCCCTCACCAACAGCTCAGTATTTCACTCTAAACCCATGCCTTGAAAATCCAATATATCAAGGATCAGTTCAAATGTCACCTCTTTTATGAAATCTTCCTTGATTGCCCTATCAAAAATTATCTCCTATTAGCTTTGTTTGTATCTTAACCTGGTACCTACTATATCCTGAAGTCATATTCAGGATGGCAGTGAAACAGCCAGATTAAGCTGCTATTCCACATAGGGAAAAGATGGAAAATAAAATAAGAAATATAGATGGAGCGAATTATGGAAGCCACCGCATGCTAGACTAAAAAGCTAGATTTTCCTCTATAGGCAAGAATAGGTGCTGGGAAACATACAGTATTTACAAAATAGAAATAAAATCATATTATCACTTGTGCTACTAAAGGAAAGGGAGAAAATGGATTAGAAATCAGGGTTTGGATAATGTGAAATGATAATCTGAAGAGTTATTTTTGTCTTGGAGATGTTCTTAGATTTACATTTGACTAGTTAGATTTGGTTCAAATACGATAAACAAGTTTCAACTGAACACCTGAATCCTAACACTTGAGAAACTGTCTCTGCAGGGCCACAATCTGTGAAATCCTGCACGGATTCTCCTAGATCACTACTTTCATGGAAAATAGCCTCCACCTTCTCAGCAGATCAGAGAACTCTGGCTTTGGAAAGTGAATCCGTATTTACACAAGATACCATGATAATCGCCAAGAGACCCTGGTTTTTCTTCAGTTGGTAAACACATCATTCATGGCAACTAACTAACACTTTATACCTTTTCCTAATTGGTGTGTGAAATTATGAGGTGCTTTTACTTCTGTGTGTGTAAGACACACACACTGCTCTACATGAGTTGAGCGATGAGTGTGGTCAGACAGCCTTTCAGCATCTCCTAAGTAAAATCATCAGGACTCCTCTCCACCAGCGCTGACTCCAACTCACCAACTGGACTTGGATGGAACCGGTTCAAGTGCCGTGTCACAGGAAGCCTGTCCTGACAGTAGTTGTTGTCCCAAACCAACTCGACGCCCCTAATCTGGCCAAATCTTTGCGGACCTGAACTTTTTTTTTTTTGCGGTATGCGGGCCTTTCACTGCTCTGGCCTCTCCCGTTGCGGAGCACAGACTCCGGACGCGCAGGCTCAGTGGCCATGGCTCACGGGCCCAGCCGCTCCGCGGCATATGGGATCTTCCCGGACCGGGGCACGAACCCGCGTTCCCTACATCGGCAGGCGGACCCGCAACCACTGCGCCACCAGGGCAGCCCCGACCTGAACCTTTTTGACGACGGTCTCCATTTTGTTTTTTCTGCGCTTGTTCCCAGAATCACTTCCCCATGAGCCCGGCAAAGGTCTCTCTAGTTCTCAGTCTTCCAGCGCCTCTCTATGGTACATCCACGATACTATACACATGTATAATGAGCGCTACTAATTATCCCTTCTTCACTGCTCTTGGTTCTTCCCAGCTACTCTTAGTCATTAAGACCTAAGAGTAAGAACTATTAAGAACTTAGTAGGAAAACACCAGCCTTAGCTAAACTGCATTTTGCACGTTCCCTGTACAGTGCTCTTCAAACTTTTTGGATTACTTACTCCCCAAAAGATTGAAAGCTATCTACCCATTCACACATTTTTAAGTTGTCCTCTAAAATTTTTCACCAAAAATTTAAATAATTGCAAAGGGTGATATTTCCAGTGTATTGTAAATAATAACATTTAAAAACAAAACTATTGCATCCCTTTATAAATTTTTCCAATGAATTCTAAATACTACAGTGATTTGATACCGATCCATTTGAAAATAGGTAAATGAACACTTCTTTAACATACGTTTACATTGTTGTTTTTCTTTTATTATCAGAGAATGCCCCCGTAGAATTTATCTAAATGAACTATATCATTATGCTTTATTGATCACCCTATCATAGTTCTCTCTAACAAAAAGATGTATGTTATCTGCAATATGTATTTATGTTTTTAATTCCTTATATCCATAATTCTCTTATGTTTATAATTTCTTCTAGACTGAGTTAGGCATTAAAATTATTAGTAGTACACATCTGTTCCAAATAACATAAATATATTACAAAGTTTGATAATAATTATTCAACATAAAAAGTAAAATTTTACTAGACACATATCTTTTAATAATATATAAACATAATATATATTACATACAATATATTATACAGATATAATATATATTACATATTTTACAAAATACCTCATAGGAAATGTAGGGCTAAAGTTGCAATAGGAAGACCATTAGAACTATGACAGTCTTTTACAAGATGAAGAAGACAGGACCAACCTCCTTGCTTTCTATAAAAGCTCTTCAGCCAGGCATCTGAAAACCTCTCACATTGGGCCTAAGCTTTCCTTTCTAGATTTTTCTTTCACAATTTCCTTTACAAAATGCTCCCCTCTGTCAACACATATTTTTCTAATTTCTGCTTTTTGTTTTACGTGAGGTACCCTCTCCCCAGGCAACACAGTATAGTAAGATTTGGAAATGGTGAGAGGTATGCCTTTCTCTCATCAAGCAGTAGAAAGATGATTTTAAAAAGAAAGTTTGAGAAAGGGAACTAGAATGACATCCACCCCAGGCTGATCAATTTTAGAAAAAATAAATATGGAGTTTTAGGATCTAGAAACAAATTCCCTAAATCTCTCAACCCCTTAAAGAGTTTCTGGTTTCTGTGTACACTAGGGGTACAAGAAATCCAGTTTGCTGATAGCTGGTCTAAAGACTAGATATTTGGATTTCAAATGGCTCAACTGATGGGCATTTTCTGGATACAAAGTACAAATAAACAGGTAGAAAAGAGAAATAGCATTTATTGAGTCTAGACTATGTGTCAGCCACTGGGCTAGGTGATTTCAGGTACACTAACTGATTTCTTTTTTTTTTTTTAATATTTATTTGGTTGTGTGGGGTCTTAGTTGCCACAGGCGGGCTCCTTAGTTGAGGCACGTGGGCTCCCTAGTTGTGGCATGCAAACTGTTAGTTGTGGCATGCATGTGGGATCTAGTTCCCTGACCAGGGATTGAACCCGGGCCCCCTGCATTGGGAGTGCAGAGTTCATCCACTGTGCCACCAGGGAAGTCCCTGCACTAACTGATTTCAGTTCTTACATTAACTCTGATAGAAAGATGGAGTGTGTATGAGCTTCCTCCACAACCTGGCATGCAAATATTATCACACTCTTTTATTTATTTAAAATCAAATTCGGTTCAGCCCCACCTGAGATGGCTAAAAATCAGCCGCCATCTGATTCCTTCTTGACTCTCCACAGCAATCCCCCACTTCCAAACAAAGCTCTGGATGGTGGTGGCCTTGGGCGAGAGGGATGCCTAATCTAAAAAGAAACTTAATTCCCTTAGGGACCAGGGAGCACAGAACACAAAGACCTGGATATAGAGAGTGAGGAGCATGGCAGGGAGAAGGAAAATTACCTTTCAAATTTCCCAACTTTCTATAACATTGAAACAAGGCAAGATAACAGGTACACCTCAGTAAAAATTTCCAGTGGCATAGTTACCCTTATCTATATTTTAGAAGTGAGAAAACTGAAATTCAAGGAGTGTAAACAAGTTGCCTAAGGCAAACAGACAGTGAGGAATGGTTTTTCAGTGGATATTTGTGGCTAGACCTATAAGTGGAACACTGAAGCCTTGGTGGGATTTGTTGCTCAAAGACAGGCTATAAATCAGATTCTTGTGTGTCAGGTGCTATCCACTTTTCTTGCTTCCTCCATTGACATCTGTGCTTTTGATTGGCAGCAAAGTCCCTTGATCCCACTGGGGTAATTCCAGTGGAAAACTTAACAGCTAAGTGGCATATTTATTGGGCATCTTTCATGGCAGTCCCTTTTGCCAGCCTACTGAGGGATTCCTGGGAGATTCTGGTCTGCCGTGCTTCCACCAAACAGAGGATATGGAAAAGAGACAGTCCAAAATTTGACATACAGATGATGGAGCCAATAATTAATTGAGATATCCGTTTCTTTAAACCCCAAATCCAGACATTTCCTTTCTGATTCTATCAGTGTTCAGTACAAACAACACGAAATGAAAGATCATTTACCTTTTTACCCTCCCCCTGAACTTAGGGTGCATCCCTCAGAGAATAGTCCAGGTTCAATGTTGAGTCAACACTTGGCTTGACTGTCTTCTACTCAGCCCCTCACCATAACCAGAGGGAAATATTCTAATGCTGCAGAAGTCCGTCTTTCTAAGATTTAAGACCTTCAGTACATAGTTCTTGAGAGAAAAATCTCATCAGTGACTTCCTTTCAATTATTTCAATTCAAAATGTATTTTTAAACCATTTCTATCTGCTTGGTGCCATAAGATATATAAAAATAAAATACTTGCTGGGCTTCCCTGGTGGCGCAGTGGTTGAGAGTCCGCCTGCCGATGCAGGGGACACGGGATCGTGTCCCGGTCTGGGAAGATCCCACGTGCCACGGAGCGGCTGGGCCCGTGAGCCATGGCCGCTGAGCCTGCGCGTCCAGAGCCTGTGCTCCGCAACGGGAGGGGCCACAGCAGTGAGAGGCCCGCGTACCGCAAGAAAAACAAACAAACAAACAAAATAAAATACTTGCAATAGAGTTAGGGGTCTAAAATGTGTAAGAGGAACAACTGAGTTTCTCAGCAGCAGAGACAGAGTTTTCACTCTGTAATCCTGGAGCCTGGCCTGATCTGAAAGTGCCTAATGAGTGTGAAATGAATTGCATCAGAGTACATCTAAATAAGTCAAATATAAGGCGATAAGTGGAACCAAGAAATAAAAGATAGTCTGACGACCAAGTCAGAGAAGGCCTTAGGGATGGGGCAAGCCTGGTCTTGAGGGACAGGTAGGTGCTCAGTACAGAGAGGGTATTTTATATCAAGAAAAAAGCAGAAATTAGAAAAATGTGTGTTTTCAGAAGAGGAGAGAATTTTGTAAAGGAAATTGCGAAGGAAAAATCTAGAAAGAGAAGTTTAGGAAGTTTGGGGAAGTTTTCAAATCCCTGGCTAAAGAGTCAGGCCTTTCTTCTATATGCTGAAGAGTCTTTCTAGAAAGCAGAGGTGTTGCTACTTACCTCTGCACCTCGTAAAAGACTGTCATACCTCTGACAGCCTTCCCATTGTAACTTCAGCCCTACATTTACTACAAGGTATTTTGTAAAATATGTAATAAAAAACTTTGTCACTAAGGCTAGGAAGCAGATAGGCAGGTGTTTGTGTGTGTGTGTGTTTACTTAGGAGGGAAGTTTCAGAGTTATTGCAAAGAATCAGAGAATCCATATCTACAAACTGTACTATCTGTAAAATACACAAATAACACCTCACAGATACAAGTATCACTATTTTCAAAATGTGTATATATATATATATATATATATATATATATATAGTTGGTATTAAAAAATACAAATTAGTCTAAACATGTGACAATTTAGAATAACTCTTCAGTTATTTCCTCAGTTTGATACAGCTAATATCATGTAAGGCTCTGTGGGTACTTTGTAATTAGAGAGAAGTGTTCAACCTCAGGAATCTTGAGAACCACTGTACTGAGGAAAATTCTTCAACGTGCGATCTCATGGGTCATCATAATCCCAGTATATGAATACACACGTTGTAAAGAAGCAAACTCCCCTTCTCTGAAATTGTCAATGCAGGGATTATCTTTGCAAGAAGAGGTAGCCAGACCTGTCAGCCCCAAATCTTCTAGCTCAGGATCCATCTTCTACTTAAGGAAAGCAGGTAAAGAATAATTGGGTAATTATTGGATAATTGTCGCACAAGTTAATAGGAGACAGAAAAGTGAGAGGGGACATGAGCTCCACCGCTGTGACAGGTTGACTGCACTAATGGCCCTGACTTTTCACCTGTCCAGGCCCTCTGACTCTGGTCATGTGATTTGCTTTGCCAAATAGGATGTTAGTAGATATGACATATGTAGAGATTTCAAGATCACTTGTATGCTTCTGCTTGTTGCTTTTGCCCTCTGCCATGCCATGAGATGGGCATGCCTAGTCTAGCATGCTGTAGGATGAGCAAAAAGTGAAACCAAAAACAATTCCGTCATTCCAGCAGAGGTCATCCTCTATCGGCCAATAACCAGCCAAACTCCAGACATGTGAGCAAGCCTAACCAAGACGACAGAGCCACATAGCCATACCAGAGCTGGCCACAAGAGTGAGACCAGCCAAAATAAGCCAAGTCCAGATGACATTAGCTTTACCCCACAGACCCATGTGCAAAAACAAATGTTTGCTATTGTATGTCAACGAGGCTTTGTGGTTGTTTATTATGCAGTATTAGTGTGGCAACAGATTACTGAAACTACCACTTACCAGTTCTGTAACCATCAGCTATAAAGTGGAGGTGTAAAGGTACTGACTTCAAGGACTGGCACGAGCATTAACTGAGACAATATGCATGAAGTTCTTAACACTGTGTTTGGCACCTAGACTGTACTCCACAAGTGTTTAACAGTGTATGGAGAGCAAGAAAGTAAGAGTGGGAATGAGAGAGAGAGAGACAGAGGAAGGGAGGCAGGGAGAGAGAATGAATTACTGCTACCCCCTTCACTCTGACCTCAAGGGGCATTCCTGTTTTTTGACTCAAATGGCATAGCAGAGCCAAGATCAAGTTTAAGCATCCAAATAAAACTTTTGCTGCAGGTTCTCTGATCACCAAAGGAAAACAGAGTAATATGACACAAGATAATCTATCTTCCAGAATATCTCCAGCTGTGTCTTCCAAAATATCTTCCGCGGGAGTGTCTCTTGGTGTGCCCCCTCTGACTCCAGATAAAAGTAAAAATCTTTCCTCAGTACTCAGTAAGGCCCTCAAGCCGATCTCAAAGTCCAGGCTCACAAAGAAGCAGACTTAAAAGAAGCAGGTGTTGTCTCCCTGTCTAAGAGCTGCCTCCAGAAAATTAGGAGAATCAATGTCCGGTCAGAAGAGTGATCCCTTCCACAGATGTTGTACTCAAAGACCATCCCCCTTTAGAGGGGGACCCCATTACCTAGTCATGGTAGAGTAGCCTTAACAAAACAACCATGTCAGAACACAGTACAATAGTTCATACACCTGTACAAGATGTACAAACAGGCAGGGGGCATTGGGGAGATGAGTCCACAGATAAAAGAGAAAATGATGCTCATGGAGCCTTTGTTCATTACATCTTCTACCTGCAATGCCAGGTCCCTTCTCTCCCTCCCATTTCCACTTTTCAAATTCCAGCTGGTACTTCAAGGCCATCTCATATGGTCTTGTCTCTGAAGTTTTCTCTGACTGTCATCCCAGTTCAAACTTCTGTAGGCATTTGTCCATAGAATAATCACATAGAAGAGGGGAAAATATAATTTTGACAGTCAGAATCCCAGCTATGGCACTCATTCTCAGTAGAACCTTAGGCAAGTTGCTTACTCCATCTGAGTCTCTGCTTCCTCTTCTAAAAATTGAGATGGGGGCTCCCCTGGTAGCACAGTGGCTAAGAATCCACCTGCCAATGCAGGGGACACAGGTTCGAGCCCTGGTCCAGGAAGCTCCCACATGCGTGGAGCAACTAAGCCCATGCGCCACAACTACTGAGCCTGAGCTCCACAGCCTGTGCTCCACGCCAAAGAGAAGCCACCACGATGAGAAGCCCACGCACTGCAACTAAGAGTAGCCCCCGCTCACCGCAACTAGAGAAAGCCCGTGCGCAGCAATGAAGACCCAACACAGCCAAAAGTAATAAATAAATAAATTTATTTATTTAAAAAAGAAATTGAGATGGTAATAGCACCTACCTTGAACAATGAGGACGTTTTCTATTAAAGTACTTGGTACAGTCTGGCATATAGTACATATTATTATTATCATTGAAATAATTATCTTGTAGTATGTGGAGTACTAGCATAATATCTGGCACACAGTAGTGAAATATTATTTTTTTTATTATTGAAGGATTTTATAGCCTATATTTTCTACTTTTCCTCTAAGGATTCTTAATTCACACTAAGGATCTCTTTTGTAGTTAGTCACTTACCCATTTTATGAGTCTAAATTCTTGAAGGCACGTTATTCCAAAACATCTTATTTGTGGAGGGCAGAGAAATTTGAGGTATTCATAGTTTAGTGTTATTTGCTCTCTGGTCAGCAATTGCTAACCTCCCTCCTAATGAAAAAAATACCACCCTTAAATGCAAGTCCAGCTGTGCTACTCTGCAGGGGTAACTGAACTCTTGGAGGGACACGTGGTCTCTTTTTCCCTTAGCAACCAGGAAGAATCTAAATTAATGTATCAAATCTCCAGCATTCCCTAGGCAGCCAGACACACAGACAGCCTGGAGAGAGGGACTGTCATTAAATGAGTTGTGACTAAGAAAACAAGAACTTCTTCCCACATTAATAAATATGGCAAATCCCAGCCTGGGTGCCTAGGTTCTGGGCAGAAATTGCTTTAGAATTTTTTTCCAGTGAGTCATAATTGTCATGGTCCTAACACCTGTCACTAGAAAAAGAAAAAAATCAGTGTAATCACCAGAGCAGTTGCCTCAGGAATACATTCTTTTAGTAATTTGTTTGGAGGAAGTTCAAGAATGCAAGTGATGGGTTAGTTTCAAATGTAGAGTGACTGGAGTTGCCCTAAGTGCTGAGTTCTCTGAATTTAAGGGCAAGGGGGGGAGGAAAGAGAAGTTATAGTATTATTAACAGCACAAAATCAAGTTATTGAAGATTCATTCAGTAATGAGTAAAATCAGCTCTGATACCAATCTTTCTAGTCCACATGAAAATATGAAAAAAAAAAATTCTTAGATTCCTCAACCAAGCAATTAGTAATGGGGTTGGCCTGATAAAAAGATAAAAATTAAGGACCTAAAGAACGATGGTCTGGGATTACACCCACCGTTTAAAATAAAGCCAGATGAAAAGATGACTAAGCAGGGGAAGGGTGTTTAAGTGGTAGGGTAGAGCTTACAGTTGATAGCACACTGCTGGCAATATTATTTTCTTGTTGTCCATGTTATTAAATTCCTTAAAGGTCCCGTAGGCCATCTAGATGAAACTAAAACCACAAACCAGTGTAGTCATTTTGTTCCTAGACCACCAACAATGAAATTCCTGTTGCTAATGGTCAATTTCCTTGAAATCATTTTAGCAAATCGAATTCTAATAAAGAGCCTCCAGTTTTGATGTTGGCCAGCTTTCAAGCCCTACCCCTCCTATTGCCTCTTTTTGTCCCACACCAGAGCAAGCCATAACAGGGTACACACACTCTCTCCCTTGGCACCAACAGACTATTCAAACCACACAAATGTTGGCCAGAGATAACACTTATCCTGGCCCTATCCCCTATCCCCTAACCCTAATAAAAACCAAAGTTACTTGTTTCTCCTTTCACTCAAACCATTCCACACACGCCTGAGTACCAGGCCTATCCTTTCCCAGGAAGAAAAGACATAAAAACATACAGATTTGAAAGGAAACATAAAACTGTCTTTATTTGAAGATGGCATGATTATATAAAATCCTAAGGAATCTACATGAAAGGAACAGGAAGTAATATGTGAGTTTAGCAAACTGGTAGCATAAAAGATCAGTATAAAAATCAATTGTATTTCTACCAACTAGCAGCAATTGTAAATGGAAATTTTTTTTTTAATTATCATTTACAGTAATATCAGAACCATAAAATTCTTAGGTATAAACATAACAAAATATATGTCATGACCTGCACATAGAAAACTATAAAGCATTGTGGAGAAAATTTAAAAGACATAAAGAAATTGAGAGATATACCATGCTCATGGATCTGAATATTCAATAACTCAATATTAAGATGTCAGTTGTTTCTCAACCTAAGTGCCCGCCGTCGGATGAATGGATAAAGAAGATGTGGCACATATATAATGGAATATATTACTCAGCCATAAAAAGAAACGAAATTGAGCTATTTGTAATGAGGTGGATAGATCTAGAGTCTGTCATACGGAGTGAAGTAAGTCAGAAAGAGAAGGACAAATACCGTATGCTAACACATATATATGGAATTTAAGAAAAAAAAATGTTATGAAGAACCTAGGGGTAAAACAGGAATAAAGACAGAGACCTACTGGAGAACAGACTTGAGGATATGGGGAGGGGGAAGGGTGAGGTGTGTTAGGGCGAGAGAGAGACATGGACATATATATACTAACAAACGTAAGGTAGATAGCCAGTGGGAAGCAGCCGCATGGCACAGGGAAACCGGCTCGGTTCTTTGTGGCTGTCTGGAGGGGTGGGATAGGGAGGGTGGGAGGGAGGGAGACAAAGAGGGAAGAGATATGGGAACATATATATATGTATAACTGACTCACTCTGTTATAAAGCAGAAACTAACACACCATTGTAAAGCAATTATACCCCAATAAAGATGTTGACAGGGCTCATAACCGCAGCAAAGGGCTGGGGTTATCTTAAGCCCCAGAGATTTCTGCCATTTTAAGGCCCAGAGATATGGGGGGTAGAAGGAGCCTCTCTTTGAAAGTACAGTCACCCACCACACCACAGAAAATCAACCTAATACCCCACACTTCTGCCTAATTCAAAAAACACGGACATGAAATGATACACACAAATGGAGCTTTCAAAACATGTTGTCAATTAATAATAAAAAACAAAACAAACAAAATAAAACATCATTCCTATGTCCAAGAAGTTTTCAAGGCTTTACACCTCATTAATATTCACAAAACCTGCCAGCTTTGCGTGAGAAATCTTATGCAAAACTAGAACATTGCACTTTCCACAGAGTTTTTTTTTTTTCTTTTTTTAGTTTCTTGTTTGTTTTTTATTGGAGTTTGTTGTTGTTGTTTCCACAGAGCTGTAAATTATCCTCTTAGGATGGTCTTCCCCACTAAACTGTGAGCTTTTCCCAGCATGGTCCCTAGCCATAGGAGGCACCTAATCAACTCAAGTGAAGGGAAGGAGTGGTAAAGGTTTATCTGGGAAATCATGGGACCAAAAAAAAAAAAAAAAAAGATGTCAGTTGTTTCTAAATTAATTTATAGATTCAATGAAATCCCAATCAAAAATTCCAGTTGACAAGCTGATCCTCAAATGTATATAGACATACAAAGAAACTAAACTAGCCAAAATCATTTTGAAAAAAGAACAAAGTTAATTTCATAACTTACTATAATGCTACAGTAAAAAAGAAAGAATGATACTGGCATATAGTTAAATATATAGATCAAAGGAACAGAATTTAAAATCTATAACAGATAAATTTATTCTATAAATATAAAGTATATATATATATATACATCCAATTGATTTTCAATCAGTTGGATTGAAACAATGTTCCAAGGCAATTCAGTGAGGAAAAGGAAATCTTTCCAACAAATCATGCTGAAATAACTGATTATCAAAAAAGAAAAAAGAAACCTCTCAACTCTTACATTCTCCACTATGTAAAAATTAACTTGAAATGGATCACAGAACCAAATATAGTTTTAGTAAGAGCTAAAACTATAAAATTTCCAGAAGAAATCATAAAAGAAAAATCTTAGTGACTTTGGTTAGGCAAAGTTTTTTTAAATTGGATACAAAAAACACAAAATATTTAAAAATTGAAAAATTGAATCCCATCAAAATTTAAAACTTTTGCTCTCCAAAGACACTGTTAAGAAAATGAAAAGGCAATCCATAGGCTATTATATGAAAATATTTGTAAAACATATATCCATTGAAGGACTTTTTATATTCTTAAAAACCGTTAAAATTCATTAAGAAGGAAACAACAACAACAAAAAGAGCAAATGTTTTGAAGAGACACTTTACCAAAGGAGATATATGGATGGCAACAGAGTCTCAACATCATTAGTCATCAGGGAAATGTAAATTAAAACCATAATCGAATACTACCAGTCATACTCTAGAACTCTAGAATTTCTAAAATCAAAAAGACTGACAATGCCCAAGGGTTGGCAAGAATGTGGGGCAACTGAAATGCTCATAAATTTAGATTTCTTAAAGAGTTAAGCATAAATCCACTTCAGTTTTAGTCAGAAACTGGCTGAGGTAGAATCCAGGGCCTAACCATTTTAAAGCCTAGTTATTCAGAAGCCAGGTAGGGTCTAAATCCACTTCAGTTTTAGTCAGAAAGTGGCAGAGGTACAATGCAGGGCCCAAGCATTTAAAGCCTAGTTATTCAGAAGCCGGTTAGGGCCTAAATCCATTCAGTTTTAGGCAGAAACTTGCTGAGGTAGAATCCAGGGCCTAAGCATTTTAAAGCCTAGTTATTCAGAAGCCAGATAGGGGATAAATTCACTTCAGTTTTAGTCAGAAACTGGCTGAGGTAGAATCCAGGGCCTAAGCATTTTAAAGCCTAGTTATTCAGAAGAGGGGGGCTTCCGGGAAGATGGCGGAAGAGTAAGACGCAGAGATCACCTTCCTCCCCACAGATACACCAGAAATACATCTACATGTGGAACAGCTCCTACAGAACACCTACTGAACGCTGGCAGAAGACCTCAGACCTCCCAAAGGCAAGAAACCCCCCACGTACCTGGGTAGGGCAAAAGAAAAAAGAATAAACATTGACAAAAGAATAGGGACGGGACCTTCACCAGTGGGAGGGAGGTGTGGAGGAGGAAAGGTTTCCACGCACTAGGAAGCCCCTTCGCGGGTGGAGACTGCGGGTGGTGCAGGCGGAAAGCTTCAGAGGCGTGGAGGAGAGCACAGCAACAGGGGCGCGGAGGGCAAAGCGGAGAGATTCCCGCACAGAGGTTCAGGGCCGACCGGCGCTCACCAGCCCGAGAGGCTTGTCTGCTCACCCGCCGGGGCGGGCGGGGCTGGGAGTTGAGGCTCGGGCTTCTGTCGGAGCGCCGGGAGAGGACTGGGGTTGGCAGCGTGAACACAGTCTGCAGGGGGTTATTGCACCACGGCTAGCCGGGAGGGAGACAGGGAAAAAGTCTGGACCTGCCGAAGAGGCAAGAGCCTTTTTCTTCCCTCTTTGTGTCCTGCTGCGCGAGGAGAGGGGATTAAGAGCGCTGCTTAAAGGAGCTCCAGAGACGGGCGCGAGCCGCGGCTAACAGCGCGGACCCCAGAGACAGGCATGAGATGCTAAGGCTGCTGCTGCCGCCACCAAGAAGCCTGTGTGTGAGCACAGGTCATTGTCCACACCAACCCCCCGCCCCCGGGAGCCTGTGCAGCCCGCCACTGCCAGGGTCCCGGGATCCAGGGACAACTTCCCCGGGAGAACGCACGGCGCGCCTCAGGCTGGTGCAACGTTACGCTGGCCAATGCCGCCGCAGGCTCGCCCCGCACTCCGTGCCCCTCCCTGCCCCCGGCCTGAGTGAGCCAGAGTCCCCGAATCAGCGGCTCCTTTAACCCTGTCTTGTGTGAGCGAAAAACAGACGCCCTCCGGCAACCTACACGCAGAGGTGGGGCCAAATCCGAAGCTGAGCCCCGGGAGCTGTGAGAACAAAGAAGAGAAAGGGAAATCACTCCCATCAGCCTCAGAATCAGTGGATTAAAGCTCCACAATCAACTTGATGTGTGTGGAATACATGAATAGACAAAGAATCATCCCAAATTGAGGAGGTGGACTTTGAGAGCAAGATTTATGATTTTTTCCCCTTTTCCTCTTTTTGTGAGTGTGTACGTGTATGCTTCTGTGAGAGATTATGTCTGTATAGCTTTGCTCCCACCATTTGTCCTAGGGTTCTACCCGTCTGTTTTTTTTTAAATAATTATTATTTTTTATTTTAATAACTTTATTTTATCTTACTTTATTTTATTTTACTTTATCTTCTTTCATCTTTCTTTTTTTCCTTCCTTCCCTCCTTCCTTCCTCACTCCCTCCTTTCTTCCTTCCTTTCTTTCTTTCTTTCTTTTTTTCTACTTCTACTAATTCTTTCTTTTTACTTTTTCTCCCTTTTTTTCTGAGCCGAGTGGATGAAAGGCTCTTGGTGCTGCAGTCAGGAGTCAGTGCTGTGCCTCTGAGGTGGGAGAGCCAACTTCAGGACACTGGTCCACAAGAGACCTCCCAGCTCCACATAATATCAAACGGCAAAAATCTCCCAGAGATCTCCATCTCAACACCAGCACCTTTACCTCTTTTTGTGAGGGTATATGTGTATGCTTCTATGTAAGATTTTGTCTCTATAACTTTGCTTCCACCATTTGTCCTAAGGTTCTATCCTTCCCTTTTTTTTTTCCTCTAAATAATTATTTTTTTAATTCAATAACTTTATTATACTTTATTTTATTTTACTGTATCTTCTTTCTTTCTGTATTTTTTCCTTCCTTCCCTCATTCCTTCCTTCCTTCCCTCCTCCCTCCCTCCCTCCTTTCTTTCCTTCTTGCCTTCTTCCTTTCTTTTCTTCTTTCTTTCTTTCTTCCTTCCCTCCTTCCTTCCTTCCCTCCTTTCTTTCTTGCTTTCTTTCTTTCTTTCCTATTTCCTCCTACTTCTACTAATTCTCTCTACTTTCTCTCCCTTTTATTCTGAGCCGAGTGGATGAAAGGCTCTTGCTGCTCCAGCCAGGAGTCAGGACTCTGCCTCTGAGGTGGGAGAGCCAACTTCAGAACACTCGTCAAGAAGAGACCTCCCAGCCCCACATAATATCAAACGGCGAAAATCTCCCAGAGATCTCCATCTCAACACCAGCACCCAGCTTCACTCAACGACCAGCAAGCTACAGTGCTGGACATCCTATGCCAAACAACTAGCAAGACAGGAACACAACCCCACCCATTAGCAGAGGGCTGCCTAAAATCATAATAAGCCCGCAGACATCCCAAAACACACCACCAGACGTGGACCTGCCCACCAGAAAGACAAGATCCAGCCTCATCCACCAGAACACAGGCACTAGTCCCCTCCACCAGGAAGCCTACACAACCCACTGAACCAACCTTAGCCACTGGGGACAGACACCAAAGACAACGGGAACTAGGCTTGCACAGCCTGCAAAAAGGAGACCCCAAACACAGTAAGATAAGCAAAATGAGAAGACAGAAAAACACTGCAGATGAAGGAGCAAGATAAAAACTCACCAGACCTAACAAATGAAGAGGAAATAGGCAGTCTACCTGAAAAAGAATTCAGAATAATGATAGTAAAGATGACCCAAATTTTTGGAAATAGAATGGACAAAATGCAAGAAACATTTAAGAAGGACCTAGAAGAACTAAAGATGAAACAAACAACGATGAACAACACAGTAAATGAAATTTAAAATACTCTAGATGGGATCAATAGCAGAATAACTGAGGCAGAAGAACGGATAAGTGACCTGGAAGATAAAATAGTGGAAATAACTACTGCAGAGCAGAATAAAGAAAAAAGAATGAAAAGAACTGAGAACAGTCTCAGAGACTTCTGGGACAACATTAAATGCACCAACGTTCGAATTATAGGGGTTCCTGAAGAAGAAGAGAAAAAGAAAGGGTCTGAGAAAATATTTGAAGAGATTATACTTGAAAACTTCCCTAATATGGGAAATGAAATAGTTAATCAAGTCGAGGAAGCACAGAGAGTCCCAGACAGGATAAATCCAAGGAGAAATACGCCAAGACACATATTAATCAAACTGTCAAAAATTACATACAAAGAAAACATATTAAAAGCAGCAAGGGAAAAACAACAAATAACACACAACAGAATCCCCATAAAGTTAACAGCTGATCTTTCAGCAGAAACTCTGCAAGCCAGAAGGAACTGGCAGGACATATTTAAAGTGATGAAGGAGAAAAACTTGCGACCAAGATTAATCTAAGCAGCAAGGATCTCATTCAGATTTGATGCAGAAATTAAAACTTTAACAGACAAGCAAAAGCTGAGAGAGTTCAGCACCACCAAACCAGCTTAACAACCACTGCTAAAAGAACTTCTCTAGGCAAGAAACACAAGAGAAGGAAAAGACCTACAATAACGAATCCAAAACAATTAAGAAAATGGGAATAGGAACATACATATCGATACTTACCTTAAACGAAAATGGGCTAAATGCTCCCACCAAAAGACACAGATTGGCTGAATGGATACAAAAACAAACCCATATATAAGCTGTCTACAAGAGACCCACTTCAGAACTAGAGACACATACAGACTGAAAGTAAGGGGATGGAAAAAGTTATTTCGTGCAAATGGAATCCAAAAGAAAGCTGGAGCAGCAATTCTCATATCAGACAAAATAGACTTTAAAATAAAGACTATTAGAAGAGACAAAGAAGGACACTACATAATGATCAAGGGATCAACCCAAGAAGAAGATATAACAATTGTAAATACCTATGCACCCAATATAGCAGCACCTCAATACATAAGGCAAATACTAACAGCCATAAAAGGGGAAATCGACAGTAACACATTCATAGTAGGGGACGTTAACACCCCACTTTCACCAATGGACAGATCATCCAAAATGAAAATAAATAAGGAAACACAAGCTTTAAATGATAGATTACACAAAATGGACTTAATCGATATTTATAGGACATTCCATCCAAAAACAACAGAATACACATTTTTCTCAAGTGCTCATGGAACATTCTCCAGTATAGATCATATCTTGGGTCACAAATCAAGCCTTGGTAAATTTAAGAAAATTGAAATTGTATCAAGTGTCTTTTCTGACCACAACGCCATGAGACTAGCTATCAATTATAGGAAAAGAACTGTAAAAAATACAAACACATGGAGGCTAAACAATACACTACTTAATAACGAAATGATCACTGAAGAAATCAAAGAGGAAATTAAAAAATACCTAGAAACAAATGACAATGGAGACATGACAACCCAAAATCTATGGGATGCAGCAAAAACAGTTCTAAGAGGGAAGTTTATAGCAATACAATCCTACCTTAAGAAACAGGAAACATCTCGAATAAACAACCTAACCTTGCACCTAAAGCAATTAGAGAAAGAAGAACAAAAAAACCCCAAAGTTAGCAGAAGGAAAGAAATCATAAAGATCCGATCAGAAATAAATGAAAATGAAATGAAGGAAACAGCAACAAAGATCGATAAAACTAAAAGCTGGTTCTTTGAGAAGATAAACAAAATAGATAAACCATTAGCCAGACTCATCAAGAAAAAAAGGGAGAAGACTCAGATCAATAGAATTAGAAATGAAAAAGGAGAAGCAACAGCTGACACTGCAGAAATACAAAAGATCATGAGGGATTACTACAAGCAACTCTATGCCAACAAAATGGACAACCTGGAAGAAATGGACGAATTCTTAGAAAGGCACAACCTGCCAAGACTGAATCAGGAGGAAATAGAAAATATGAATAGACCAATCACAAGCACTGAAATTGAAACTGAGATTAAAAATCTTCCAACAAACAAAAGCCCGGGACCAGATGGCTTCACAGGCAAATTCTCTCAAACATTTAGAAAAGACCTAACACCTATCCTTCTCAAACTCTTCCAAAATCTAGCAGAGGGAGGAACACTCCCAAACTCATTCTACAAGGCCACCATCACCTTGATACCAAAACCACACAAGGATGTCACAAAGAAAGAAAACTACAGGCCAGTATCACTGATGAACATAGATGTAAAAATCCTCAACAAAATACTAGCAAACAGAATCCAACAGCACATTAAAAGGATCATACACCATGATCATGTTGGGTTTATTCCAGGAATGCAAGGATTCTTCAATATATGCAAATAAATCAATGTGATAAACAATATTAACAAATTGAAGGAGAAAAAACATATGATCATCTCAATAGATGCTGAGAAAGTTTTTGACAAAATTCAACACCCATTTATGATAAAAAAAAAACCCTGCAGAAAGTAGGCATAGACGGAACTTTCCTCAACATAATAAAGGCCATATATGACAAACCCACAGCCAACATCATCCTCAATGGTGAAAAACTCAAAGCATTTCCACTAAGACCAGGAACAAGACAAGGTTGCCCACTGTCACCACTCCTTTTCAACATAGTTTTGGAAGTTTTAGCCACAGCAGTCAGAGAAGAAAAGGAAATAAAAGGAATCCAAATCAGAAAAGAATAAGTAAAGCTGTCACTGTTTGCAGATGACATGATACTATACGTAGAGAATCCTAAAGATGCTACCAGAAAACTACGAGAGCTAATCAATGAATTTGGTAAAGTAGCAGGACACAAATTGATGCACAGAAATTTCTGGCATTCCTATACACTAATGATGAAAAATCTGAAAGTGAAATCAAGAAAACACTCCCATTTACCATTGCAACAAAAAGAATAAAATATATAGGAATAAACCTACCTAAGGAGACAAAAGACCTGTATGCAGAAAATTATAACACACTGATGAAAGAAATAAAAGATGATACAAACAGATGGAGAGATATACCATGTTCTTAGATTGGAAGAATCAACATTGTGAAAATGACTCTACTACCCAAAGCAATCTACAGATTCAATGCAATCCCTATCAAACTACCACTGTCAGTTTTCACAGAACTAGAACAAAAAATTTCACAATTTGTATGGAAACACCATACAAAGTAATCTTGAGAACGAAGCCAAAGCAATGTTGAGAACGAAGAATGGACCTGGAGGAATCAGGCTCCTGGACTCAGACTATACTACAAAGCTACAGTAATCATGACAGTATCGTACTGGCACAAAAACAGAAATATAGATCAATGGAACAGGATAGAAAGCCCAGAGATAAACCCATGCACATATGGTCACCTTATCTTTGATAAAGGAGGCAGGAATGTACAGTGGAGAAAGGACAGCCTCTTCAATAAGTGGTGCTGGGAAAAACTGGACATGCACATGTAAAAGTATGAGATTAGATCACTCCCTAACACCATACACAAAATAAGCTCAAAATGGATTAAAGACCTAAATGTAAGGCCAGAAACTATCAAACTCTTAGAGGAAAACATAGGCAGAACACTCTATAACATAAAGCACAGCAAGGTCCTTTTTGACCCACCTCCTAGAGAAATGGAAATAAAAACAAAAATAAACAAATGGGACCTAATGAAACTTCAAAGCTTTTGCACAGCAAATGAAACCGTAAACAAGACCAAAAGACAACCCTCAGAATGGAGAAAATATTTGCAAATGAAGCAACTGACAAAGGATTAATTTCCAAAATTTACAAGCAGTTCATGCAGCTCAATAACAAAAAACCAAACAACTCAATCCAAAAATGGGCAGAAGACCTAAACAGACATTTCTCCGAAGAAGATTTACAGACTGCCAACAAACACATGAAAGAATGCTCAACATCATTAATCATTAGAGAAATGCAAATCAAAACTACAATGAGACATCATCTCACACCAGTCAGAATGGCCATCATCCAAAAATCTAGAAACAATAAATGCTGGAGAGGGTGTGGAGAAAAGGGAACACTGTTGCACTGCTGTTGGGAATGTGAATTGGTACAGCCACTGTGGAGAACAGTATGGAGGTTCCTTAAAAAACTACAAATAGAACTACCATATGACCCAGCAATCCCACTACTGGGCATATACCCTGAGAAAACCATAATTCAAAAAGAGTCATGTACCAAAATGTTCATTGCTGCTCTATTTACAATAGCCAGGAGATGGAAACAACCTAAGTGCCCATCATTGGATGAATGGATAAAGAAGATGTGGCACATATATACAATGGAATATTACTCAGCCATAAAAAGAAATGAAATTGAGCTATTTGTAATGAGCTAGAGTCTGTCATACAGAGTGAAGTAAGTCAGAAAGAGAAAGACAAATACTGTAGGCTAACACATATATATGGAATTTAAGGGAAAAAAATGTCAAAGGCTTCCCTGGTGGCGCAGTGGTTGAGTGTCCGCCTGCCGATGCAGGGGACACGGGTTCGTGCCCCTGCCTGGGAAGATCCCACGTGCCGCGGAGTGGCTGGGCCCGTGAGCCATGGCCGCTGAGCCTGCGCGTCCGGAGCCTGTGCTGCGCAACGGGAGAGGCCACAACAGTGAGAGGCCCGCGTACCGCAAAATAAAAATAAAAAAAAAAAATAATAATAATAGCAAAAACTTAGGAATCACGTCCAACTCTAAGGAATTTAATTAAATAAATCATGGTATATTTACAAGATGGATTGCTTTGAAGCTATTAAAAAATGATGGTGTTGTTGAATATTTAATAACACAAAGATATATGGTTACTTTAAGGTAGCTAACAAAGCAGTATGTCCATAGTCCAGTTTATTATCCATTTATGTGATTTTTACATGGGCATGTGAATATATATGAGCCTATAGAGATATTTAGATCTCTATATATTATTAGAAAGTTATGCAACATTATATTAACTGTTTGTTTTTTTCATTTTGTTTGTTTTTTAAGTGTCTGATAATGAACATATATTTCCTTGGAGGGAAGAGAAAAAACAAAAGTCACTATTTAAAAAAAAATACATGTCCTTAAGCCTATAATTTACTCAAGACTTCCTTTTTAGCTCAATAAAGTCTTGCATTTTCATCATAAAAAAAAATGCATTTCTTGCCTTTAAAAGACTTACAGTCTAGATAGAGAAAGAGACATGTAAATAGTGTAATACATGGTAGAATGAAATGAGTACCCATGGAAATAAGGGACAATTGGTTGGGTCAAGTATACTTTCTAACCAAAGCTGGAACCATTGTTCTCTCCAACATCCAGACAATGACCATGAGGTTCTATCTGAAGCACTGAGCCCACTTTCTTCACTCATGATGATTTTCTCTCAGGGGATCCATGATTCCTGACTGCCACCCTATCCCCTAGCCCAGTGCATCAGACAAGAGTGTCAGTATTTGAACTTCAGGTGTAGACTGAGTGAAAGTTCCCTCCCACAACATGCCAAGGATATACTTGGACGCTTGCTGCAGTGTCCTTGAACTGCAGGTCAAGGACAGTTTCTAGAGGTCCTCTGGAAATTCCGTGATAAAAGATGACCTGCTTGGGGAAATAAGCACTTCTGAAAGGTATCATATGCCCCAATGCCTGGCACACAGTAGGTGTTTAGTAATATTTGCTAATTGTTTAGTGGATATATTGAGAATAAAAGCATGGGCTCAAGATTTTATCTTGAAGCTGGTTTTTGCCCTGGCTCAATCAGGGAGGGCTTCCTGAAAGAGCTGTAATTCTTTGGTTTGAAGCAATGTCTGCACACTGCCTCCACCCTTGTTGTGCTCTTACATTTGGGGTAATTCCAAAACAGAAATGTTTCCTGCTGGCCACTCTCATGCTTTCCATCTCACGAGTTGGGGTATTTGTAGACTAAACCTATTTCCAGTGTTTTCTACCAAACTTTCCTGTAGTGCTGAGCAGGGCTGATCAAGTCAAGCAATGAACAGTTTGATCCAAATTCTTCAACTCTTTCTCAGTATTCTAGAGTCACGAAAACCCAAAACAATCCTACCTGGCAGTTTTGTCTTTCATTTTTAAACCTCAGTGGGTTTTCAACAAAACTGAATCCCTGTTGCAGATTGATTTATGTTCTAGTCCATCCAAACTCGACTTCGCCAGAATTAGACTTTGCCTTCTAATTAGAATTAGCAATTCTAATTAGAAGCCTCCAAAGCCTCGTGCTGAGGAAAGGATAGCAAGGCATCCCAATTTACATTCAGACAAACTAAAAGTGAAAAAATCAAGTGTGGATAGAGACTGTGTAGTATGATAAAATCCAGATCATGAATCTTAATTTGTGGTGTAGGAAAATGAATGCTGTGTTAGGAGTGAAAGGCTGAGTCCAAAATCTGCTTTTATGGCCTGATTGATTAAGGCAGGTCACTTAAACTTTCTGGGCCTCAGTTTCCCTCTTTCTTGTCTAGGGGAGATGGTTTCTTTTATTTGGGCCACTAAGTTCCCTTTAACTCTAGTATTCTGTGAGTTTGTAATGTTCCCTTACAGATGCTTGGGGGAGACAGTCTTTGGCAAGATGCTTTCGCCATCCCTGCCTTGTTTCATTACTTGTCAGTGTGTGCAACAACAATAAATAACCCATTGGTTGCAAGAAAAGCATGTATTGGATCAAGCTGATGTGTCAGCTCTCCGCCTTCTGGAGAGGAAAGAGGAGGCTTTGATGTTGTCAGAATGGGTTCCACATTTTGACCTAGGGACCCCTCAGTTCCAAGTGGGCCCCGTTGCCAAGCAGTATTATGCAAAAATTATTTACAGTGAAAGAAGCATTTCGTACATCAAAACTGCCAGAGGTATTTTATTTTATTTTAAAAAGAGAGAAAAGTATAATCCCAAAGATTAAATCCCTGATCTGGAAATGGAAAAAGCAAAAACAAGAGTGAGAAAACTGCTCTTCGTATACTGTCCCTGTTTAATAGCAGGCAAAGAACAGGCCCAGTGATGCAGCCAGTCTGTCTGTTAATATGGAGCTAAACAAGATTCTTGGTTTATAATGGAGAAAACAGACATGAAACACTGTGTAATCCTACATGGCTCCCAAAGGATTGAGGCCTTTCTCTGCTCAACCCCGGTCTCCAGATCAACCCTTTCTTTGGGCCGGGGCTTTGTGATGGCCTGTGAGACTGGTTACATACAAGATGCAGCACAATTCCTGTCACATGAGAAATGATACTTCTCTTCTCCTTCCCCAAATGTGCTGTTAAAGATATCCAAAGGCCTACCTTCCTCCACATTCACTCAGCTCCATTAAAGCAGAATAGCATTTTCTGGAATGTGTTCTATGGAACTCTAATCCTGACAAGTAAATAAAGTGATACATGTAAATACAAATAAATCTGAGACATGCTGCATAATCTCTCCTTCTCTTGAGGTTCACTTATAATACCAAAGGCTCTAAGATGTTCCACACACAGTAAATGGTAGTTTGTTACTGGCCAGGAAGAACAAAAACTATCGCACCAAAGGAGTCCTTCACTTCTCCATAAAGATTGTCCGTATTTCCTGATCCCAAACTTCCTTCCTGACTTATCTCTCCTGACTGTTCCCTCCACTGGAAATAATCTCTCCTCCTCTGAACTAGATCCTTATTTGCATTTGTCTCATAAACTTTTTTTTTTTTTTTTTCAGAAGCTATTCACCTCTCCCGTTGCGGAGCACAGGCTCCGGACGCGCAGGCCCAGCGGCCATGGCTCACGGGCCCAGCCGCTCCGCGGTACGTGGGATCCTCCCGGACCGACGCACGAACCCGTGTCCCTTGCATCCGCAGGCAGACTCTCAACCACTGCGCCACCAGGGAAGCCCTCTCATAAACTTTGTAAATTACTTTTTATATTATGGATATATACAGATAGGTCTTAGCTGTTCTAATTGCTTGTACAATACAAAAGAGCAGATTCCTTGTTCTTCAGTGTTTACCATAGAAGACCTTGTACATGAGAGGAATCTATACATGCTTGATTAAATGGATCCATCAGTCTAGGAGTTAGCATCTTCTAAATATCCACACCATCATTGGCAAATAACAATGGAATGTATGTAAATTCTTAAATCATTAAAAAAAAACAGTACTATACTCAAAGCTAAAGGTGGGAAAATGAAAATATTAACACTAAAGGCAGAAGTGCCAAATGTCTCTCCTCTCTTCACTCACTAATTCAATTACAAAAAAAAACTGGATATCATCACTCTTTCATCTTTAGGTCTGGAAATATGCTTCATATGCATGAAATTTATTTACCATAATTGAACATGATATTAGGGGGAAATATAAATTTCAGGAAATTCCCTATAAAGGGATTATATTATTCTTTGTGAACAGTATTATGTAGGCTCAATATACAGAGAACAATGGTATTAAAGGCTCTGATGCCAAACTTTGTTAGAATGGTGTTTGTTTTAATTTTATATTCTTGTTATTTAAAAAATACCAAATAAAAGATCCACATAGATGACCAATTTTGAAACAATTTTAGTTCCATAAAATATGCCTAATATTAAAACCAGATTGACAGAATTAGGTCAGTTTTTGAAGGATGCGAGAAATAAGTATTGAGCACTATGGAACAAATATGAATAAGATAAGATCTTTACCCTCATTAGGCCTACCATACAGTAGGGTTTCTCAACCTCAGCACTATTTATATTTTGGACCAAAAAATTCTTTGTTGTAAGAAGCTGTTTTGTGCATTGTGGAATCTTTAATGGTAACCCTTAACCACATCCACTAATGCCAGTAGCACTTCCCTAATTTTGACAATCAAAAATGTCTATTCATTGTTACATATATCTCATGGGGATAAAATTGCCCCAGTGGAGAAGTAATGCCATGCAGGAAGAGATCCTTAAAATTGTACAGGGTTTCAGAGTTACCTTTTAACCACCAGTTCCCATTTAACAATCCTATTGAATGTAGGAAATGTAGAAAACCTTGGGCTAATTGTAGACCGAGTCCAAAACACAACAGTAAGTGTTTGATATTAATTCCCCTATTCAAAGATGAATAGAATAAAAAGTAAAATATTTGTTCTTTCTGGGGGTTTGAATCAGCCATTAACTATTCATTTAATGAGTTCTTCTTTGCATACAGCACTTAGCTAGGCATGAGGAAGATAGAAGGGTCTGATATGGTTCTGCATGCAATTAAAATCTCCTTGAGCTGCAGGAGTAATAGAATTAAATTAAAAGCCAGCTTAGGGCTTCCCTGGTGGCGCAGTGCTTGGGAGTCCGCCTGCCGATGCGGGAGGCGCGGGTTCGTGCCCCGTTTCGGGAGGATCCCACATGCCGCGGAGCGGCTGGGCCCGTGAGCCATGGCCGCTGGGC
>NW_006793865.1:1794524-1803881 GCF_000442215.2 Lipotes vexillifer | reverse complement strand
CGAAAAAAAAAAAAAAAAAAAAAAGCCAGCTTAGAGATGATCTACCCACTCCCCTGTTTTTTATATGAGAAAAATAAGACCCAGAAAAGTCAGAAAGGCACTATGACCTAAGGACATCTACCTAGTAAATGGGCTAAAACATTAAGTGTCTTGACTTCCTGGCTTCAGGGAAGGGCCAATTGTATATTTTCCATGGACTTTGTGTCAAGCTGGGAATGACATGGGAGGAGACAGACAGGCAAGACAGCATCTGATATGAGCCAGGAACTGAGTTCACACAGGGAAAAATAAGATTTGGGATCATTTTCAAAATCATTCTGAAGGGGCTTCCCTGGTGGCGCAGTGGTTGGGAGTCCGCCTGCCGATGCAGGGGACGCGGGTTCGTGCCCCGGTCCGGGAAGATCCCACCTGCCGCGGAGCGGCTGGGCCCGTGAGCCATGGCCGCTGAGCCTGCGTGTCCGGAGCCTGTGCTCCACAACGGGAGAGGCCACAACAGTGAGAGGCCCGCGTACCGCAAAAAAAAAAACAAACAAACCAAAAAAAACCAAAACCATTCTGAGGAATCCCAGACTACCTTCTTTTCTGGGGATCATCCCCACATTTGTTCTTCAATCTTCAACTGTGAATACCCTACTGGCCCAGAGAGGGCCTTTGGGAGCAGCTTTACTAGAGGTAGAAGGCATCCCCAAGTTTTAAGCACCCTTGGAGCTGCCCAGCCCCAAAAGGCATCATCTTTATGATTCAAATTATGAACTCAAAAAATTCTCACACACCAAAGCACTAGCAACAGAAACAATCATTGTGCTTCTAAAACGCAATTTTCATCACCTCCTTCCCTTTAGTATTTGATCTTGAACACTGAAACGGACTTGATTCCTTTTGCCTTACACAAGCTAAATTTTCCCTTTGTATCAAGGGATGAGTCTGGCATCAGTGAATGGATTATGTAAATCATAAGAAAAGTGAATCTGACTGTATGGTTTTATAAAGTTGAATTAATCCAATAACATAAATAAATAAATAAACAAACCTAAAGCATGAAAATTTCATCAAAACATGAAAAAGATCCATTGACAAGACTTCTGCAGGAAAGAGCTGAGGGAAGTCAGCTCACTAATATTGTCAGCTTCTCAGGAAGATTACTGGGAGAAAAGAAAAAGAGAAAGAGAGAAGCCACACCTCATTCGTTTTAGTCCATTAAGCATAGAGGTGATCCTTCTAATGTGTGTGTGCACACATACATGTGGAAAGAGAGAGAGACAGAGAGAGAGAGATTCTGGGATAAAGGAGTGGCATGGATTTCAGAAGGAAAAAATGAAGAAGGTAGCTGGTCTAGCTCAGGTTAAAAAACAAAAATGCAGAGAGGCAAGTACAGCTCCAAATAACCAAGGTAAATAAGGTAGTATCGTCTTTCTCCCACTTTCTCAGGCAAAACAGGCCACTAAGTCATTGAGGTGATTTTGCCCACTCTTCAAGCCTTCGAAACATATTGGCTGAGTACCAACTGTGTAATTCCTTTCCTCTCTTATGACCAAATTTCACTTGTGTGAAAAATTTTGGAGAGGAGAAATCAGGACACACAAATCCAGAGAAGATATCATCGTGCCTGTTTCAGATATTATTCCCAACCTTATGACTGAGTCCAGTGAAGGGGGACTACAGGCAAAAGCTGTAGGAAATGTTTGTAAAGGGACTCCATGAGGTGTGGAGACCTGCTCAGTAAGGCATTGATGTTCTGGGTGACAAAGTGTGGCACAGAGCTAGGAAGTGGAGCTTTCTCTACACCTTTGTGTGAAGCATCCCTCTAGTACTGTGAGAACTTTGGGAAGCATAAGGAGACTGTACTCTTTGTGGGTCAACAGTGGGACACTGTTGGGGCATGTCTCTCAAGGAGACTTTGTATTTATTGAACACCTCAATAAATGCTTATGAGCAGCCTCTGTGCCAATCATTCTTCTACATTCTGAGGATACTGCAAGAAGCAAGGGCAGAAGAAAGCAATCAGAGAAATAGAACAGCCCATGAGAAATTATTGGAGCTCTTTTGGAATATCCCAGAGGCTCCCAGAGTTGACTAGGGTGAAGTGGAGCCGGAGGGCTACAGTTGAAGGCTGAACTATGCAGATGGGGACACAATCCAGTTACATTTTGGTTCATATTCTTACTGTGACCCCACTGGTATGTGCACACTAGTGTGTATGCACTGCGTATCCATGCATGGATAAGGGCTGGAAGGAAATATACCAAAATGGTAACAGTTGTTATTTATGGGCAGTAGGATTATGAATATTTTTATATAATTTCATATAATATTATCTTTTCCAAATGTTCTATGGTGGTTTTATATATATATATATATTATTATAAGCAGAAAAAGAATTTTTTCTTTTGTAAAGGAGGAGGTGGTACTACCCTGTCATTAATTTAATTTGCTTTGGATAGCATGATTCTCTAAGGTAAATTCTGACCATGCTATAAATTTAAAAGAGGTGTCTTTCATGATAAACTTATGAAAACAAGAATTGACAAGTTTCTCTGCTGCTTTGTAATTTTTTTTTTTCATGTAAACCCTGGTTTAATCTGTGTCAGACGTTCCCTGGGATGGTGCTAGCTAATGAGACCCGCCATGCCCCCATACAGGGGCCTTACAGCCATCCCCTGGGGCTGTCCCCTTGGAGTCTTTCCTCCTGTGAACTCCTTCAGCCAGTGATAATAGTAATAACAGTAACAGTGATGGTTACTGAGCATTTCTGGGGTTGGGGCCTGTACCTACATCCATGAAAACCCTATGACAGTGGGGTCGGGGGGGACCATGCACTGCAGGGAAGCCACTTTTAAATTCTCTGATGATGCTCTCAGGCGGACTGGTGTAGGGATGCTGGTTTTGGTTTTTGATTGTCCTTTCTTTTTTAAAAAATTTTTATTAGAGTAGAGTTGATTTACAATGCTGTGTTCATTTCAGGTGTACAGCAAAGTGAATCAGACATACATATACCTGTATCCACTCTTTTTTTTTTTTCCCCTATATAGGCCATTACAGAGTATTGAGTAGAGTTCCCTGTACTATACAGCAGGTTCTTATTAGTTATCTATTTTATATAGAGTACTGTGTCTATGTCAATCCCAATCTCCCCATTTATCCCTTCCCCTCATATCTCCTGGTAACGATAAGTTTGTTTTCTACACCCATGACTCCACTTCTGTTTTGTAAATATGTTCATTTGTACCCCTTTTTTTAGATTCCACATATAAGCGCTATCATATATTTGTCTTTCTGTGTCTGACTTACTTCACTCAGTATGACAATCTCTACGTCCATCCATGTTGCTGCAAATGGCATTATTTTGTTCTTTTTTATGACTGAGTAATATTGCATTGTATATGTACCACATCTTCTTTATCCATTCGTCTGTTGATGGACATTTAGGTTGCTTCCACGTCCTGGCTATTGTAAATAGTGCTGCAATGAACACTGGGGTACGTGTTCTTTTCGAATTATGGTTTTCTCAGGGTATATGCCCAGGAGTGGGATTTGTAACTAAATGTTTAATCTTATTTCATCTTTTACTCCTTCCAGAAAAGTAAATTTTACTGGAAATGAAAAAGAAGAGGGTAATTACCTTTCTCTGAGAACAATCATAAAAATAAGCTCTGTAGGGCTTCCCTGGTGGCACAGTGGTTGAGAGTCTGCCTGCCGATGCAGGCGACGCGGGTTCGTGCCCCAGTCTGGGAAGATCCCACATGCCGCGGAGCGGCCGGGCCCGTGAGCCATGGCCGCTGAGCCTGCGCGTCTGGAGCCTGTGCTCCGCAATGGGAGAGGCCATAACAGTGAGAGGCCTGCATACCGCAAAAAAAAAAAAAAAAAAAAAAAAAAAAAAAGCTCTGTAATTCCTTGGAAGATATATTCTACATGAATAAGAAGATAATTAATTGAACTCTTCAGATAATTCAAGAATTTAAATACCACATCTTTGCCCTGGTGTCTCTATAAAGAGATGAAACGGTTTACATGTGTGCCTTGTTTTATATTCTGTTACCATAAACGTAGCAGTTCTAATTCACTTGTAAGTAGTTCCCCTTGAAAAATCTGGTCTTCAAAAGTTTAATGCTACCTCTAATGTAACCATGTACCTTAATGTTTTATATACATAAATGTTTTATTCTCCTGGAGAACTTTAATTCAATCTAATACCTGATACAATTGATATTCCTTTGGTAGAAAAAAAAAGCAATGAGAAATTTTATCTAATTTTTCCCCCTTCAGATCTAATTGCAATTTAAAAAAAAGTGGCAGATTAATTTTCTTAAAAACAATGCAATGAGACTTTATGCCAACACAAGAAACATGTCTGTGCCAGGATTAGAGAAATGAATATGAAATAGATATACATAGCAAGCCTGCAAAGGCCAGGCTTGAGTGGGGCACATAAATGAGGGTTCAGCATGGGAACCCCAAAATGTGGAGATTCCTGAAGTGAGAGACTCTGGAAAGAGAGGTGATGGTGCTGATGTACTGTTGTCCAAATGAATCACTAATTACTGCTTGATGATGGTTTTAGTGGCAGCTATGCACCTGAATCACTACTCCCAGAAAATAAACTATAAACGCTGATTTGGTCGAACCCAACCTTCAACAGAGTTCATCCAAGACCTTCAGAGAACTGCCAAGGACATTTACTGTCCACAAAACATGCATGACTCCAATACAAACTCCAGGGCAAACTCGCCAAGCTTCAGAAGCCAGAATGTCTCCATCATAAAGAAAGGATGCTCCAGGTGGCCTAGCCATGGAAACATACATACATAGATATGTATGTATACTTTGTTCTGGAAGCCCAGATCTTGGGGTCTGTTTGTGCCTTCCAGACCTAATTGGTTAAGAGTAGCCTTTGAAGTGAGGAAGTTCACCTTCCTAGGTCAGGTTCATTGGGAATCTTTGATGTACTACAGACCTTCCTTTGAACCCATGTTTCCTTTCAGAAGTCCTCTGATAAGATCTCCTGGGAAATCTAAATGAAGAGTTGTGAAGGGCATCACAGATCACAGCCAATGTACAGAAAGTCTTGACAGTTGGTTCTTTCTACTACATTGAAAATATGGGAACTCTCCAGTCAATACTCTGCTGTTTTCTTATTCAGTCCCAGCCTGCCCTGAGAGCCAGGCAGAGCCAGTTGGAAGACATGAGGTATTGGGGAGCTCTCCCCTCCCTGATGGAGATAAACCAACTTGGATTCTCTGTATACTTCTAAGTCTTGACAGATGAGCTGTTCTGCCTGAGAAACAGTCCAAAAACCTTACTGTAAAAATGCATACGCTTTCCACATTACAAATGCCAGACAGCTAAAAACACAAGCCCGTCAATGACTGTCAAATCGCACAAGAGGCTGCGGATGGCATTCATGTTGAATTACAATACAATTCACCATCCTTTTTTTTTTTTTGCGGTACGTGGGCCTCTCACTGTTGTGGCCTCTCCCGTTGTGGAGCACAGGGTCCAGATGCGCAGGCTCAGAGGCCATGGCTCACGGGCCCAGCCGCTCCGTGGCATGTAGGATCTTTCTGGACCGGGGCACGAACCCGTGTCCCCTGAATTGGCAGGCGGACTCTCAACCACTACACCACCAGGGAAGCCCCAATTCACCATCTTTATGGTATTTGCCAAAGCTTTCTCATTGTTTCCATTTCTTTTCTTTTTTCTCTTAGGGGAAAAACAGAAATAATATGCTTCGGGGTTTTTTCACTTAAAATGAAGAACTCAGATCTAAGTAAACAGTACATCTTAACACTTCTCTTGCTTTCAGGGGAGAAAAACAAGTGGAAAAATTATTAAATATATTTGGAGAGAAGAAGAATCCCTCCCTTGTAAGCTAAAATATGAATGAAACAAGTAGAGTCATATATCTGAAAAAAGATTATTTTGACCCCTATTACCAAAGCTAAATTACAAGAATCATCTGGAAAATATGTTTGGTGGCAAAATATACTACGGCACTCACCAGTTGGAGTTATTAAGATTTGGGTCACATTTCCCAGTCTACAGTGATGTAGCCTAGCAGTTCTCTTATGGAAGCTCTCTTAGGTACGTAAGTCTGTCTTGAGGCTGAGGCAGATGGATGTGATGCCAGCACTCAGCTCTGCCATTTACCAGCTACATGTGTTCTTGTGTAAGTGGATTAACCTCTCTGAGCTTTGGCTTCCTCATTCATAGGCTGATGACAATAACAGCACCTTCCTCGGACTTCCCTGGTGGCGCAGTGGTTAAGAATCTGCCTGCCAATGCAGAGGACACGGGTTCAAGCCCTGGTCCAGGAAGAAACCACGTGCTGCGGAGCAACTAAGCCTGTGTGCCACAACTACTGAGCCCATGCTCTAGAGCCTGCGAGCCACAACTACTGAGCCCACATGCCACAACTACTGAAGCCCACGCGCCTAGAGCCCGTGCTCCACAACAAGAGAAGCCACTGCAATCAGAAGCCCACGCACCGCAACTAAGAGTAACCCCAGCTCGCGGCAACTAGAGAAAGCCTGCTCACAGCAACGAAGACCCTACACAGCCATAAATAAATAAATAAATTAGAAAAAATAGTATCTTCCTCATTAGATGTACTAATGTATGTAAAGCAGTCAACACGGTGCCTGGCACATAATAAGTATGCAAGCATGCATTAAACCCAGAGTCAGCGAATTATGGCCTGCAGACCACCAGTTTTTGTAAAGTTTTACTGGAACACATTCACACTCATCATTTACATATTGTCTATGACTGCTTTCTGTTTACAACAGCACTGAATAGCTGCAACAGAGACCATGTGGTCTGTAAAGCTGAAAATATTTGCTACTTGGCCCTTTCCAGAAAGAGTTTCCAACTCCTGGATGAACAATAAAAAACAACTATTATGATAGTGATAGCTCAATTTTCTTTTCTTTTCTCTCTCTCTCTCTCTCTCTCTCTCTCTCTCTCTCTCTCTGTGTGTGTGTGTGTGTGTGTGTGTGTGTAGAAAGGAACTGACTTTCAAAGAAGTATAGCAACTTACTGAAAATCACCCAGCAAGGTGGTGATGGGGATTCTCTTATCCCCATTCCCACCCCATATTCCTTCCTGCACTTACAGAACCTTAAATGAGGTCATTTCTTTCAGGAAGCATGTTTAGCTTGGGAGAACCTTAAATGAGGTCATTTCTTTCAGGAAGCATGTTTAGCTTGGGGTCCCATAACACATTTGCTATTGTTTTCAACTGATTGGCTTTCAATTCAAATTGAACTTACTAAAACCAAACATTATCATTTAGGGCTTTGAAGATGATTAAACGTTGTACATAGCTTTGTTCATCCCAAGAACCCTACCCCAAAATATTCTTGATAAAAATTTGGCTCAGACATCCCCACACTGTGCTTATCTCCCTCTGGGCTCAGTTTGCTTTGAAGTCAGTGGATGCAGAAAATGCCCCCAGGGGGAGTGTCCCCAACTGGAGGCTTGATCTCTGAAAGTAAGTTCAACAAAAGCCTCAGGGTTACTCCAATGATCATTGAGCCCGTAGGTTAAAAGCTGAGGAGTGCAGACAAATTGGCAGTTACAAATTAGGTGTCCAGAAAGACAGTTCAACTGAAAACAGTATTTTACTTCTACAACACCCGGGCTCACTTATAAGCTCTAAAGAGACACTTTTACAAAGTGAATTTGATGTGTAGCTTTGTTCACTTCTATCCCCAGAACACCCTTGCTATTAAAATAAAAAGTAGAATTTGAACTAAATCCTTAAAAAGGGAAAACATATGCAAGTAACTCAAGAGAGAAAAGGTTAATAAACAGGTTTAATAATCCTGCTTATTAAACCCCCTCCATGGGTTTATCACTGAGGTTGAAAAAAGACAGCATCAGAACACACATAAATGGTTTCTCCTGGCCCATTGTGTTGTCTGCCCTTCTACTATGTAAGCCTTACAAAGCTACTTTGTTAAAAACAAGAAACTTTTAGAAAGAGAATTATTTTCTCACCCAGATGTTATGTCGGTTTATTCGCAGAGATACGTCTTTCTCTGATCCAAAGATGAACTTCCAACCTATACTAAAAGTCATATAGAATGAAAGAACTTAGTGAATTCAAAAATTATGCTTTAGGGTTTGGAGTTGATAAAAAAAAGAAATAGCAACTAGATTTGAACCATTGGAGGTTTTGACGTTAACTTTTTAAAAAATTTTTATTGGAGTATAGTCGATTTACAATGTTGTATTAGTTTCAGGTATACAGCAAGGTGAACCAGTTATACATATACATATATCCACTCTTTTTAGATTCTTTTTCCATACAGGCCATTGCAGAGTATTGAGTAGCTGTTAATTATTTTGAGTCTTTAACATTTTATTCAATTTAAGGTAAATTTATTTTCTTCTTTCCTAAATGGCTCTGGGACTAAGAGCAAGTCTCAGACTTGAGGCAGAATTTTACAGCCAAGTTACAAAAGCCTGACAGACAAAGTTTATAATGGGAACACACAACAACATGACCAGCACTACTATGATGGAATCAAAATATGTGGGAAATAAATTTTTTTCCAGTAATATACAGGAGAATATGAAATTCCCACATTGAAATAAAGCATATTTGCTGGTTATTTACTAGGAATAACCAGTATTTCTATGTTGAGGGAATACAGAAATTCAATCAGCACATGCCTGAAAAATACGAACACAGGTAATGGCCAACTTGTCTTGCTTCCTCATTGAAACCAAATGGAATTTGCCTACAACAAGCAACTCTTATTTTGTGAGTATAAATTCAACAAGCGATTTAAAAAGAGGGATAAAAAGACTGAAGCCAGACTACATAAAATAGGAAAAACAGCAGAATACCCCAGTTGCCCAACCCAGGGCAGATATAAAATAAAACTGAAAATAGCTTAAGGAAGATGCTATACAGGTCCTGGTGTTCCTTCATGTTGCATTTGAGCAGGAAAAAAAAATAAAATGGGGAGAATACAAGATCTGGTCCCTTAGCTTCACAGAGCTCCATCCCAGCTGGACAGCCATAGTGTTACATGCATTCAGGAACACAGATGGGTCACACCTCAGTACTGGTAGAGTGTCCCCATTTTCCAAACCCTGGCAGAATCTCTTTCATCATTTCTTATCTTTCAGAAAGCAGAAGATCAGTCCTGTTATTTACCACCACAGAGAAGTTAACCCATGGCCCACCCTCCTTTCTGTTCTTCTGTCTTTTTAAATTCTGGGTTCTCCTATTTTCTCAGCTCATCTCCCCACAGAGAGCTTTTCTTGGGAGGGCATGTGCGTTCACTTTTCCTTACTGTCATCATCTTAACACCTTACAGTTATGTAGCACTTCCCACTTTCCACACTCTT
>NW_006793865.1:1793693-1794488 GCF_000442215.2 Lipotes vexillifer | reverse complement strand
GGTGGGACAGTGGCTGGGAGTCCGCCTGCCAATGCAGGGGACACGGGTTCGTGCCCCAGTCCGGGAAGATCCCACATGCCATGGAGCGGCTAGGCGCGTGAGCCATGGCCGCTGAACCTGCACGTCCGGAGCCTGTGCTCTGCAACGGGAGAGGCCACAACAGTGAGAGGCCCGCGTACCGCAAAAAAAAAAAAAAAAAAAGATGTCATCTGCAAATAGTGACAGCTTTACTTCTTTTCCGAGTTAGATTCCTTTTATTTCCTTTTCTTCTTTGATTGCTGTGGTTAAAACTTCTTTGCAGATGACATGATACTATACATAGAGAATCTTAAAGATGCTACCAGAAAAATACTAGAGCTAATCAATGAATTTGGTAAAGTAGCAGGATACAAAATTAATGCACAGAAATCTCTGGCATTCCTATACACTAAGGATGAAAAATCTGAAAGTGAAATCAAGAAAATACACCCATTTACCATTGCAACAAAAAGAATAAAATATATAGGAATAAACCTACCTAAGGAGACAAAAGACCTGTATGCAGAAAATTATAACACACTGATGAAAGAAATTAAAGATGATACAAATAGATGGAGAGATATACCATATTCTTGGATTGGAAGAATCAACATTGTGAAAATGACTCTACTACCCAAAGCAATCTACAGATTCAATGCAATCCCTATCAAACTACCACTGGCATTTTTCACAGAACTAGGACAAAAAATTTCACAATTTGTATGGAAACACAAAAGACCCCGAATAGCCAAAGCAATCTTGAGAACGAAAAATGGA
>NW_006793865.1:1789462-1793021 GCF_000442215.2 Lipotes vexillifer | reverse complement strand
AAATTGAGCTATTTGTAATGAGGTGGATAGACCTAGAGTCTGTCATACAGAGTGAAGTAAGTCAGAAAGAGAGAGACAAATACCGTATGCTAACATATATATATGGAATTTAAGAAAAAAATGTCATGAAGAACCTAGGGGTGAAACAGGAATAAAGACACAGACTTACTAGAGAATGCACTTGAGGATATGGGGAGGGGGAAGGTAAACTGTGACAAAGTGAGAGAGAGGCATGGACATATATACATTACCAAACGTAACGTAGATAGCTAGTGGGAAGCAGCCACATAGCACAAGAAGATCAGCTCGGTGCTTTGTGACTGCCTGGAGGGGTGGGATAGGGAGGGTGGGAGGGAGGGAGACGCAAGCGGGAAGAGATATGGGAACATATGTATATATATAACTGATTCATTTTGTTGTGAAGCTGAAACTAACATACCATTGTCAAGCAATTATACTCCAATAAAGATGTTAAAAAAAAAAAAGAAGAAAGCATATGGAAAAGGAAAAGAGAAGGGGATCAGAATGGTACTGTGCAAAGAACCTTCCCCCAAAGAAAAGAAATAAGAAAAAAAAATCCCATAGCACCCCTATGCAGTAGTATTATTATTCTCAATTTACTCAGGAAATGAAACCAGCATTAACAGACTCATTGTTTATATACATAATCCATTCCCAGCCCCATCCCGAAAAAAGGATTTATAATGCTCATTTATAAGCATTACATAAATGACTTTCTCATATAAACAAAACATCCCTTTTGCACACCAAAGCTCCATTTTAATCATTCTGTAAGAAATCCTTCTCAAAAAACTTATATGTCATAAAGAATAGTCAATGCAATTTAACCTTTTCTTGAAGAGCCGAATATAAATGTAAATATCATTATCTTATAATTATGTAATACAGTTTTGTTCCTTTGAGTCTAGCAATTTTCCCCCTTATTCCTTTCAGGCTATCTGCTGTAACTTCCTATTTTAGTGGGCCAGTCTCTTACAGTCCCATTTCTGTTTCAAATACCCTGAAGTCATCTAAACCAAGAATTGGACAACCGTGTTTATTAAAAACTGCATGTCAGATAAGGTTCAAGGAATGACATAAAAATTATTGTTAATAAGTTTGGTGCAGAGATCTTAAGAAAGCTATTTCACTTTTCAAAGAAAGCCCTTTTCAACCTTTCCATCCAGGACCATGTTAAGAAAGGAAAACCTGAGGTTGCCAAAGTCTAACCTTCAGATAAGCTAGGTGGTTGTGAACTTTGATTTCCATTTTCATTCACATCTACCCAGCTTCTTATATCCTCCTGTGAGTTATCTGCCAACAGGTCTCAAAGGAGAGTAGGAATCTACGAACAATATTACTTTTTTGCCCAGTGTTACTGGTACTACATTAAGTCACAACAATTTGAACAATCTACTCCAGACCCCCAAAATTAATTTGAATAATTTCAAGAAGAAAAAAAAAATAATCAAAGTTGATAACTGATGCAAAAATATCTTTTCCAAGATTCACTCACTTTAATGAGAGGAAAGTCCACTGGAATAGAAGTCAAGAAATCTAGTTTTAATGCTAACTAGCTATGTGACCTTAGCTAAATCACTTGATTTTAGTTCAAATAGTCTATTTTTGTTTTTACTTAACTGACATGATTGAACAACATGAATTATAAGGTCCCATTCAGCTTCCCATATAACCTGGCATTTAAAATAGGGTTTGATAAGCAAAATCTATGAAGTGTATGACATCTAGTGGCTTCTCAGTTCATGTACATCCTGACTATCCAACAATTCCCATGAAGTCACCATGGATTAGTACAATCTTATACATACAAATATTTAGAATTTTAAAAGAATGATCTAGAGGATAATCTAGTTCAACCTCCTCATTTTACACTCATGACAACAGAACAAATAGTGGTCATATCCTTGCTTAATTAAGGACCCAGAGCTAGAGGTTACCCACAGTCTGTTGACTCTAAATCCAGTGTGTTTGTCTTCTTTATTTTTATGTTCCCCACAAATGCCAAAAAAGGCAATAAATAGTACCATAAAAGACCAAGAAGGATTTTATTCCTTTATGCACGATCATGTCAATGAAAAATGAATCAGTTGATCTAAGAAAGAAATGCAAATTTTTATTCAAGCCAAATTGAGGGTTTTAACCTGGAACAGCCTCTCAGAAAGCTCCAAAAACTATTTCGGGTGTTAGAAGTCAAAGCACAGTTATAGGGCTTCCCTGGTGGTGCAGTGGTTAAGAATCTGCCTGCCAATGCAGGGGACACAGGTTCAAGCCCTGGTCTGGGAAGATCCCACATGCTGTGGAGCAACAAAGCCCACGTGCCACAACTACTGAGCCTGAGCTCTAGAGCCCGTGAGCCACTACTACTGAGCCCACGTGCCACAACTACTGAGCCTATGTGCTACAACTACTGAAGCCCGTGCGCCTATAGCCCGTTCCCCGCAACAAGAGAAGCCACCGCAATGAGAAGCCCACACACCGCAACAAAGAGTAGCTCCCGCTCACCGCAACTAAAGAAAGTCTGCGTGCAGCAACAAAGACCCAATGCAGCCAAAAATAAATAAATAAAATTTTAAAATTAAGCCAGAAGGGAGTGGCAGGACATACTGAAAGTGATGAAGGAGAAAAACCTGCAACCAAGATTACTCTACCCAGCAAGGATCTCATTCAGATTTGATGGAGAAATTAAAACCTTTACAGACAAGCAAAAGCTGAGAGAGTTCAGCACCACCAAACCAGCTTTACAACAAATGCTAAAGGAACTTCTCTAGACAAAAACACAAGAGAAGGAAAAGTCCTATAAAAACGAACCCAAAACAATTTAGAAAATGGGAATAGGAACATACATATCGATAATTACCTTAAACGTAAATGGACTAAATGCTCCCACCAAAAGACACAGATTGGCTGAATGGATACAAAAACAAGACTCATATATATGCTGTCTACAAGAGACTCACTTCAGAACTAGAGACACATACAGACTGAAAGTAAGGGGATAGAAAAAGATATTCCATGCAAATGGAAACCAAAAGAAAGCTGGAGTAGCAATTCTCATATCAGACAAAATAGACTTTAAAATAAGGACTATCAGAAGAGACAAAGAAGGACACTACATAATGATCAAGGGATCGATCCAAGAAGAAGATATAACAATTGTAAATATTTATGCACCCAACATAGGAGCACCTCAATACATAAGGCAAAAACTAGCAGCCATAAAAGGGGAAGTCGACAGTAACACATTCATAGTAGGGGACTTCAACACCCTACTTTCACCAATGGACAGATCATCCAAAATGAAAATAAATAAGGAAACACAAGCTTTAAATGATACATTAAACAAGATGGACTTAATTGATATTTATAGGACACTCCATCCAAAAACAACAGAATACACATTTTGCTCAAGTGCTCATGGAACATTCTCCAGTATAGATCATATCTTGGGTCACAAATCAAGCCTTGGTAAATTTAAGAAAATTGAAATTGTATCAAGTATCTTTTCCGACCACAACGCCATGAGACTAGATACCAATTA
>NW_006793865.1:1784314-1787831 GCF_000442215.2 Lipotes vexillifer | reverse complement strand
ACCAAAAAAAAAAAAAAAAAAAAAAAAATGCTGTGACGTTTCCACATGCTCTTTTCTCAGATCAGAACCAGGCAGTCCTTAAATTTTCTCTGCAAAGTATTGGCTTGGTGGATTGCCCCATCCTCATGCCCCTATTTTGAATGTGCGGAAGAGTTACTAGGTAAGATTTTAGGCCCCAGTAGGTCCAGGTTTCACATTCATCTTTACCAGTGAATCTTTTTTAAGACTAAAATGACTAGGCTTCATTTTCACTTTAATATAATTAGACTTTCTTTTCTTGGTAATAATTCTATTCCGCCTTTAAAGCAATTGCTAATATTTGCTTCCTTGTTGATATTCTAGTGATCTTCACTACCGGTTGTTTTCTTTCTGTTCTTTTACATTTCTCATGCAGGATTGTTGAAACTCAGGCTCTAACTGTATGAAGCTAATTGTATTTTACTGGTGTCTTCCGTGTGTAAATGCTGTATTCACTCTGAGTTTCCAAGAAGCAAATCACTTAGACTATTCTGGTTTGGCATGTTCTCTCTTTCTAACCACCATTGGAGCTGAACCTGGGAACTGAACACAATTTGAAATTTTGTGGTTTGGCTGCTAGAAGTCAGAGCTAAACTATCTGAAGCTAAAAATTATTAATGTTGAAATATTTTAACCCACTAAGTAAACCTGAAAAAATAATGAAATTTAACTCCAGCCAGCCCATAAAAATTGCATATAGCATATTTTTTTGAGGTTAGAAAGAGAGGAAAAATATATGAAAAGGATCTGAGATTGCTAAAGGATTAGAAATTAGTTATTATAGTTTAAAGAAAATGTTAATATCCAAATTCGAATGCAAAGTAAAGCAAGCATACAAAAGCCAAATGAACCCAGAAATCTTATGTTATTCATGTGATATTCTACTTTTCTCAAGACTGTACTGAATCAGTACATAAAAATAATGATGCAAAGTGAGAGAGAGGCATGAACATATATACACTACCAAATGTAAGGTAGATAGCTAGTGGGAAGCAGCCGCATAGCACAGGGAGATCAGCTCGGTGCTTTGTGACCGCCTGGAGGGGTGGGATAGGGAGGGTGGGAGGGAGGGAGACAAAGAGGGAAGAGATATGGGAACATATGTATATGTATAACTGATTCACTCTCTTATAAAGCAGAAACTAACACACCATTGTAAAGCAATTATACCCCAATAAAGATGTTAAAAAAAATAAAAAGAAAATAAAATAAAATGTTAAAATTAAAAAAAAAAAAATCACCAAAAAAAAAAAAAGCACAATTATATACGTTTTTGAGATGGGGCTATACATTAAATGATGTAGATAGTGTGCAAAATCCAAATCTGAAAATACAAAATGGTGGATCATTGTGACCCTTTACAAGATTGTAAGGAGACAGGTTAGGGGTTCCCCTGAGAAAGAGAACCAGAAATGGCTTTCTTGACATAAGAGAATCCATTTTGGCCTAAGCCATTTTGTGACCTAAGCCTGGCCATAATGCTTGCCCTTAAACAGGTCAAAGTAATTAATGATTTTAAGGGAGGGAATGCAGAAACTAGGGAGGAGCAGTCAAGAAACAATAGTGCAGGCTTGGGGCAGGGTCCTGGTTCCTCAAGGTATATACATAACATATCTTTGAGTTCTGCAGGAACTAAGGCCCCCCCACCCAGGTGGAGGATAGAACGATGACTTCAATCAACCTGTGCCCCAATTCTAGGCTGAATTCTCCTCTGCTCAAGCCCCTTCACAAATATACATGTACCCTTAGGTTAAAACTTCCCCAATTTTGCTGTTTGGGAGACACTGCTTTGGGAGTGATCCCCAGTGTTCTCCTTACTTCCCGCAAGTAATAAATCCTTCCTTCTCGTGATCTTTAGCTCTGTTGTGTCTACTGGCTCAACACCCACCAAGAGGAGAACCCAGTTTTCATGTAACAAGATCAAGAAGGAATATAATCTTTTAGGAGTTGTTGGTGCTAGGAGATAGTTGCTCTTTATGGTTGAGCCAGTATTTCTGCCAAAAGGGAGGTTTGGTTGATGCATAATGCAGCTACACAATGCACAGTAGAGGAGAAATAGGAGGCCAAAGGGCAGAGAAAAAATTTTATGTTTATATGTTCCTTAACTTGCCTTAGAATATGAGTTTTTATTTCACCAATCATTATCTGTCATCATACCTGTTAGTTATTATCACACTGTTTTATAATGGTTGTTTACTTGTTTAAATTTCCTCATTAGTCATGAGTTTCATGAGACTAAGAACCCCAGGTCTCACTCATTTTTGTGGTCCCGGTACCTACAGTTATATTGAGCCTATCACTGATGCTAAAATCTATATATTTACTAACTATCTATCATCTATTTATCTACCTACTTATCAATCAAGGACTGGTAACATATTGTCAATATATCCTTTTTAAATGTAGTGAAGAGTGTGCAATTTTATAAAATAAAAATGTAATTCTGTATTACTTGCGTGGCCAAAAAGAAGATAAGTTTATTGGACTGTTTTCCCCACCTTCCACTTATCTTCATTCTGCATCACTTGGGTGGGTCTCCCTTGGCCCCAGAGGAGATTCAGACCCAGAAGTTCATGACCCAGCCTTGGCCAGTTTGTCTTCCCCATTTTTCTGGGCGTGTCTGTGAGGGTATCTCTGGATAAGAGTAACATCTGAATGAGTAGAATAAAACAGACTGCGCCTTCCTAATGATCCACTGAAGATCTGAATAGAATAAAAAAGCTAAGTGAGAGGAAACTCCTGCTGCCTGATTATTTGAGGTGGGACATTGTCTAGTGGAAACTGAATTTCCCACTGATTAACAGGATTACGCATCCTGGCTAGGACAGTAATGTGGGAAGTTGGGTGGGGCTGGGGAAGTAAAGCTAGATCCCAAATAAGGGGGACCAGATCGCTCTGCTTCCAGCTTCACTCCACTACAATCCACTCTCTCTGGTACAGCCAGCGTAACATTCCTAAGACAAATCTGATAGATCTAATCCTTCTTATATCTCTTCATTGGTACTGAAAAAAAGTGTAAACTCTCTATACATTGGCCATCATCTCTAAATTCTGCTTCTCTGTCCAGGACCTTTTTTTTTTTAACCACTACCCCATTTCTACGTGGCCCGTTATAGACACACAATTTTAAACATCTTTTGGTTTTGTTTTGTCGTTTGTCATGTGCTGAGATCATTCATCACTTGCAAGATTGTCACTCAGTGAAGAAAAATTAGAATTATGATCCTGGTTACACTATACATAAAAAAAGAAAACAGGTAAAAGAAGCTATTTATTCCTGAAAACCTTTTTGGAACAACTAACCAATAAATATATGGTAAACACATGCTATGCATTAAACCCTTAGTAAAGGTGCATTGGCTAATACAGTGACACATAAAACAATGTTTCTGTCTTCAGTTAGCTGTATAAAGAATATGGAGACAATATTCCTAAATATTAAAAAAAATTAAAAACGATAAAGATATAAACACTAAGATCAACATAACAACAGGAATGC
>NW_006793865.1:1712065-1784162 GCF_000442215.2 Lipotes vexillifer | reverse complement strand
CAAAGATCAACATAAAAACAGGAATGCCTTCATACGCTTTCATGTGATAGTCCATGACCGCCAGGAAATCACCCAGTGTTGAAGTAATGCAGTTTGGAAGAGTGGAAGAAACATACATTTTGGAGACAAATAGACCTGTGGTCCACTCCTAGCCCTGATTTTACTAACTCTATAACTGTGACCAAACCACTTAACCTCCCTAAATCTGTTTCCAAAATGATGAGGTACCACGTACAATAATTATGGGGATTAAATAAGTTGCTCAAAAGCAGTAGAGATTTCCACCTGGAACACAAATGTTTGAATGTGAAGCACCTAGGCTGGAGCCCCTGGGATGTAAATGACCATCCTACAGCCAGAGGGCCCCTGAATGGTGAGGAACTGGAGAAGTGATGCTCCTTGAGCTCTGTGCTGAGATCAAAGAAGCAGATCACAGAGCAGGAAAGGACCCAGAAAACACAGGTGAAGGAAGGAGAATATTAGAACACTGTAAAATTGATCACGTGTCTCCCTATTTGCTACCTCTGTCCTCTGTCATTCCCCCATCTACTCTCTACAAAGGCAAATGCAAATGCTTAAAATAAGGAACACCATGGACTTCATTTCCGCAACATACTCGAGAGAGGAGGTGAGAAGAATCCCATCTCACAATCTGTCTCGGAGGAAGAAAAGTCTCTGGAAAGAAAGTAGCTTCTGGCATTTTCAGAGAAAAGGGAAGTAAGCTGAGTCCTATGAGCCTGCACAGAAAAAGGGAGAGGTGAGAAACGCTGAAAATGTGACCCTTAATTGCCATGAGGCACATTCAGGTTCCCAACATCTGATTAACTTCCAAAAGAAATATATACCCAACATATGCTCTAGATACAAATGGTAACTATGAGGTTTGCTAAGGCCTTATGCTGGCCATAGACAAATGGCAAGATTTAGATGGATCTGAAGGGCTAAGATCATAAGCAAGCGAGCAAAGGCCAGGATACAGAAAAACACTGTCACCTCTCCTGGGGTACATCTATTTCACTGGAATTAATGAGGGCAGAGAAGAAACATAAACTGGAAAGTTACTAGGGTCTAAGTAGTGAAAGCTCTTTATTGCTAGGATAAGGACAACCTTTGCTCTAGGCAATGAAAAATCTGTAGGATCTGCCTGAGAGAGTGGCTGCTTCAGTTTTTCCATGCACTAAACATTAGGCTGGGGCATTCTGTCAAGTATTGTCAAAAGGAATAATATTTGCTTTTTATAGTCTTTTTCTGCCCATGTGCAGGATATTTAAAGCACAAAGGCAGCTAAGATACACACGGACTATAGAGCCCTGCTCTACGGTGGTACTAGGACTAGCTGTAGTTTTAGAACTAGGTCTAGGTATCCAGAGCTAGATCAGCTGTCCCAAATTCCACTCCTCTTTGCATGACTTCTGAACTGTATTTAAGGATAAAAGCCTGGAGGGAGTGACTTTTTTTGACTTTTGTGGTTTATCCAGCGATTTCACCAGCTATGTGATCTTAAGTAGACTCTTGAGAAGTAAAAAAAACATTTTTTTAATTAGTATGTGTTATTGACAAAAAGTCAAGGATATAGGCCTTTATTACAAAGACAATATGTTCTTTTGGGGGATTGCAGTAGAGAAACAATTCAATTAAATTATTGCAAGCCCAAAGGTGAAGAAGGTAATTAAAATATTAAAAAGACCTGTGTCTGAAGTCTCAGTCTCAGGGAAGCAGGTGTTCTTAGGAGACCAAGAGGAAGGAGAGTTGCTTGGAAAATACACTTCGGTTTTAGTGTTAGGAATCAGCAGTGTTACATTGAAAGTAAAACAAGAGAAGACAAGCTGATTAAGCTGCAGGAGAGAGATTCCCTTAAGAAAAAAAATTACTATGGTAGAGGCAAGAAGGGAAAAAGAGTATCTTTAAGGAAAGGATAGACAGATAGAAAATGGAGTAACCTCAAAAGGTAGAAGAGAACTAAGGTATTCTTCAAAAAAGCAGTAGAAAATGGGGAATGTGTTAGATGTTATTAGGTCAAAACAACGAGATCCACTGAAATAAAATCTAACAGGATGGGAAGCAAAGCCACTAAACAAACTGGAAAACTCAGAAGAAACCAGGATTCAAACACCACAGAGTGCCCTTTTCAAGGTGTAGATAGGCTTTCTATTTTGGAAGCACCTACTAAAGGTTGACACTGTCATTCAAATGCCCATAGAATATTTGGACAGTTTTGAAAAGTAAACCAGAAACATTGGTGTAAAATACCCAAAGAGTTAGACAGTGAGTTTCAATTTGACCAAGTAATTATGCTTGTGCCCTGAGTAAACATATGGTTTTATATAAATATATGCGTATATACATATATGTATATATATAATAAATCTGCATCAGCATCTTCTGTGCTGTGGTCTCTAGTGATGCTATATGCTATGAATCTGCATGATGACTGGTATCATCTTCAACAGCATTCACAATTTTAACCATATTTTTCAGATACAAAATGATTTGCAGGATTAACTGCAAAGAAATCAGAAGGGAAAAAAATCATATCCGTAAGGACCATATGTCTGATAGCTCTAAGGATTTCAGACTAAAACATAAGCCAAGATTTATTTGGAAAGCATTATGTCACTCCAAATGTGACTCATAAGTAATTTTATCATAATAATGAACACCTTATAAGTGGTGTCACATTTTCCAAAGGGCATTGCATGGAACAACTAGTTTTGTCGGATGTTGTTAGAAGTTAAGCACCCTTGCATCCCCTCCCCAAAAAATACCTCCACAAAAACACCCTCCTAGTTCTTTTTAAGTGAAATAGCGCCCAAATTCCTTTATAGTAACTGTAAATACCGCTAAATGAATCACAAACACGTTTTGCCTTAGAGATAACACTCGCAGCACCTATCATGCTCAGCATCTCCTTCTAAAGGTGCCCACAGTCCATGAGGAAAACAGCTGATCCCTGCAGCACGATGGCTAAACCACATGACCAGCCCCTCAGCCATTACAGATAAGACCAGGGGTGGCACCCGACCTAAGGAACAACCAATCCATCCATAAGTTGACCTGTGACTTATGATGATGTGGCTTGGCAATTAGACAACTACTCTGATTCTCCCTGGTAACTTGAGCCAGGACATGTGGAATAAATTGGCCAGCTGGTAATAGGAGGAGAAGCAAAAGACAAGACTGACTGAATCTTGTTACTAGCAGAGTAGTAGAGCTCAAAGGCATAACTTCCTTATACTACAGAGCACCTCGGATTCTGATCAACCATCAAGCTGCAGTCTTTGCATGGGCCTCGCATGAGGCCCAATTATCAATTTTCCTGCAATCCACCTGGCCTGGCTACACAGATGAGATTCTCCTTTCCCTTTCTACTTCATGTTGTTTAAGAATAAATTTCCTATTTGTCAAAATCACCAAACGAGTTTCCTTCTTGCAACCAAAAGACCACGCCTCCCCATTCTCACTGTAATCAGATTCATTCTTACCTGGTTATGTTCCAGCTGAATGTTTTCCTAAGATGTACTAACAGCAAAGGAGAACTTTCCATGCAATCTTCCATTGTTACACACCCTCTGTACTTCCTTTCTTTTTTAATGTTCTTACCTAAGTGAATAAGAGATTATAGATCATCTTGAATCTTCTCTAATTCATATTTCTAAAAAGTTGATTATGTGCAATCTTCAATTATTTTTAACATCTTTTGTAGCGTAGCTCTTAAATAATTTTGTTCCACTTCTCAAAGCAGAGATGTTGAGAATCACTGTCCTAGAAAGTATGTAGAGTAGTAGGCATAAATTATAACACTGGATGTCAGTCAATATTTTTTTTGTTGGTAAATACAAATAAAGTTGCATAAGAGCACGTTGTGCTCTGGATCTGAGATCTGCTGGAAGCTCCCATCATCTTTGCTTAGCCCTTAAGGTGCATGATGAAAGTACCCCTTCCTAACACCAGAGGGCACTGTGCCATCAGGATACTGCCAGCAACTGATTTTTTTGCAGCTGCTTCTATCAATACATTCCTGCACCACATTCAACCTCTCAGAAAAGCCTTCTGCTTTTTCTTTTTGCCACTCTTAGGCCAGGACTGGTTCTGAGGTTACATGAGAACAAGGGATTAAGAGAGGCTGCTAAAGACCAAGTTTCACAGGGATAAGAAAAATCTGTAATTTTTTAGCCATTATTATTCTGCCTCTAGCAAATTCAGTATCTTGATCTTTCTGGTCCTCATTATTCTCATTTAAAAGTAAGATACAATTCCGGCTTCCCTGGTGGCATAGTGGTTAAGAATCTGCCCCCCAATGCAGGGGACACGGGTTCAAGCACTGGTCCCAGAACATCCCACATGCCGCGGAGCAACGAAGCCTGCGCGCCACAACTACTGAGCCTATGCTCTAGAGCCCGCAAGCCACAACTACTGAAGCCCACGTGCCACAACTACTGAAGCCCGCGCGCCTACAGCCAGTGCTCCACAACAAGAGAAGCCACCACAATGAGAAGCCAGCGCACCGCAACAAAGAGTAGCCCCCGCTCACGGTAAATAGAGAAAGCCCGTGCGCAGCAGCAAAGACCCAACACAGCCAAAATAAATAAATAAGTTGTTTAAAAAATTTTTTTAAATAATTAAGATACAATTCTCGGGAAAACATGTCTAATGAGCATAATTAAACAGTTTTGCATTAGAAGGTAAGACTAAATCCTGTTGATTCTCATTGCAATTTAAATATGGGAAGTCAGATTGGTTTACTTAAGCCTATAAAATTGTGTCTAACTACTGGAACTTCTTAAAGAGAATACCCACCAAGTACCACCAATAATCTACTCTTATTATAAAGCTTCTAAATCTCATTAGTACAGGGGTTTGGGCTTCTTTCTTTCACAATCCAGATTAAGAGGAAGTTTTTCAAGCAAGGATTGTCTCAACACTCATTAATTCCCTCAACATGTACTGAACATCAACTGTGTGCCAGGCTTATATCTGCTAGATGCTGGCAAAAATACACAAGTTGTGCTTTCGTGAAGTTTTCAATCTGAGGCAATAAAATAATTTTTTAATTGTAAAACTGAACTGATAGGTGCTATAAAGAGAGCTCCAGGAAGCTACCAGAATTTATAACAGGGAGACTTGCCCCATCTGGTAAGGGTGGTCAAGAATGGTTCCCCGAAGGAAACGATTCCTGAGATCTAACAACTAAGTATGTGCTAAATATGCAAAAAAGGACGTGGGGCAGGCAGAGATGACGATGGGGAGAATAATCGCAGCAGGTACAAAAAAATCTGTGGGAGAAGACCTGAGAAATAAGGTCACTAAGGTTCAGTTCAGTGTACGGTGGGGAAATGGGAAAGCAGGGCAGAGGCCCTCAAAGCCATGACTATCTTTATACTGAAAACCACTTAAAGAATTTTAAGCTGGAGGTTGCCATGATCATATTTGTATTTAAAAATACTATTCTGGTGCCATGTGAAAAATGAACACAAAGTCAGGTTAGGAGGCTACTGATTATTGAGCTTCATGGAAGGATGACCCTGAAGGTGGCAAGTTGTCGAGAGCTGATGTTCAGAAAGTAAAATCCACAAAACTTGGTGATGGAGTATATAAATTATAAACGAGCTCATTGCGCTTCTGATTTCAAATCAGCAACTGTTTTAAACTGGCTGGTAAAACAAATGAAAATAGAGCCATCGGATTACAAACACTGAGACTTCTGCGTGAGAGAATCCCTGGGGTCGGCGTGATTATTTTCTTAAGCAAAAGTTTCGCTGCATTCTCATGGGCTCTGTGTAAATGCTCCCCGATAGATTGGTGGTGGCGTGTACAAAGGAATGTCCGAGGAAGGGCGCTCGCCCCTGGATCACCAAGGCTTGGGTCTTGGGAACCCTGGACTGCAATAAGGAGGGCCCGGTCGATTCACCGCCAGACTTCGGGGCTCTAGTAGTCCCCAGAACTCAGCAGTCACACCAGGTCGGGTGGCACCGAAGCGGCAGTGAACTTCGGCCTTTATTCCGGTGTTCATCCCACTGCTAGGGATGGTATTCAGGTTGCCGGAGATTTGCCGGAAGCTCAAGACTTAGCCCCTCTTCTTCGCTACGGTGGCCGAAAAGGCCCTGGAATGATAAGCCAAGTCAGACCGAAGAAGGCGCACGCGCATTGCGGACTTCTGGGCTCTGGAAAGGCCCAATACCTGACGGGCAGAGAGTGCCGGTTTAGCGTCTGTAGTTGCCTCTCCCGCCCCGCCGCACCCTGATTTTCTAGAAGGGTTGTCGCCCAACAAGCTTGGTTTAGAGAATGGAGGACCCGCCATTCCCCGTTGTCGATTAGCTGCCCGTCATCCATCAGGTTAGGAGGCGGAGTTTGGGCTCTTTCCTGTTGCATCAGCAGGTCCCTCCCGGACCACGTGGCGCAAGCGCAGTGTTCCTGAGCGTTCCAACCCACCTCTGCCTGGCGACCACTGTCCTTTCTTCCTGACCGAAGTTTTGGGGTTTAGTTTTCTCTTAGTGGTTTGCCAGCGTCCGAGGAGAAGGCCAGTAGCCCTTCAGGGAAAATGGGAGACGAGAAGTCGGTGAGTGGGTTGAGTGGATCCTGGAGGCCGGGCTGGGGCTCTCCTGGTACCCGTGTTGCCCAACCGGGGGAGGGAGGGGGTGGAGGAACCCGAGGGGGGCGATGGAGCTCCCGGACAAGTCAGGGCCCCCTTTGGAGAGGAATCTCAAATTGATAAATCAGGGCGGGGCTTAAGATCGTCTCTGGGTCCATCCTCTTTTTGTAGATGAGGACACTGAGACCTTGAGTGTCTTGCTCAGAGCCATACAACTAATTAGAAGCCGAGACAGAATTCGAATCTAGGGCTTCGGACTCCTAGACTAGGGTCTGTGGCTCACTTTAGTCGGGCAGAATGTTGCAGAGCCTCATTTACTTTTAAAACCACGTATGGGTAAAAAGCCCCAGTTTAAGGAAGGGAAAACCAGGTCATCGAGATCTGCCCAAGTTTTGGGTGATTTATAATAAATGGTGGAGACCGGATGACCCCAGCTGACAAACTCTAGAAAAGTTACACACTAACCTGCGTGGTGGTGGAGGCATGCCTTATCCCATTCATAAATGCTCATTTCACCCCTGGACTTTCCCTTTAGTGTCATAATTTGCTTGGGAACATCTTCCCAATCCTCTTCTGTGTACCAACTTTTGGGTTGAAGTTTTAGATTGCTTTTACGTTGACATATAATATGTAAACTCGCCCATTTTTGTTTTGTTTTCATTGGAAGTAAAGAACAGTTGCCCATCGTGATTTCACTTGTTATAGGGAAGGTGAAATGGGCCTCAGGGTTCCAAAGAGACCCATTTTAACGCCCTGGCTCTACTGTTTACTAGCGATGTACAAATGGGAAATTACTTACTCTCTTTGAGCCGTTGTTCTCATTTGTAAAATGGAGAGGTATTTAGAAGACAGAAAAACCGTGATGTTAATTCTCTTCTTCTTTACCATTATTCCTGTTCATTTAGCAAGTATCCATATGACCAAAACCGAAAACATTTAATCAGAGAAATAGAATTATTTCCCTCTCTTTCTGCTTTAAAGCTATACAGGCAGTCTTGCAATTAATTTTTCCCCTTTTTTAAAAAATAAATTTATTTATTTTATTTATTATTTTTGGCTGCACTGGGTCTTCGTTGCTGTTCGCCGGCTTTCTCTAGTTGTGGCGAGCAGGGGCTACTCTTCGTTGTGGTGCGCGGGCTTCTCATTGCGGTGGCTTGTGGAGCACGGGCTCTAGGAGCGCAGGCTTCAGTAGTTGTGGCACGTGGGCTCAGTAGTTGTGGCGCACGGGCCTAGCTGCTCCGCAGCATGTGGGATCTTCCCGGACCAGGGCTCAAACCCGTGTCCCCTGCATTGGCAGGTGGATTCTTAACCACCGCGCCACCAGGGAAGTCCCTTTTTATCCTTCTTTTCACCTGATATATTTGACTAATTACATTAATCATATAGTATGGTAAAGCCATGCAGGTAATCTTATAATCATGTTGGTTAGTACTTTACTTGATTAGAATGGACTTAAGGTGTGTTCATTGTTCATCTATTGACTATAAATGAACCTTCAAAGTTCATTAAATCGTGAATTCCTGAGTGGGGGAAGTGTTAGCTCAACATGAAATTTGGAGTCATATTTTAAAAATTTGTTTTGTTTTTTAAATTATACAAGTCATAAGTTTTATGAAATTGAAAAGAACAATCAGAATGTCCACAAGGGATAAATGGATAAATAATGGAATGTTATTTGGCAATAAAAAGCAGTGAAATACTGATACATGTAACATGGATGATCTTGAAATCATTATACTAACTGAAAGAAGCCAGTCACAAAAAACCAATATTGAATGATTCCGCTTATATGAAATGCCCAGAGTAGGCAAAACTGTAGAGACAGAAAGATTAGTGGTTGCCAAGTGCTGGGGAGAGGGGAGAACAGGGGGTGACTGTTAATGGATACATGGTTTCCTTTTGGGGTGATGAAATTGATCCTGGTGATAGTTGGGCAGCTTGTCTGTGCAGTAAAAACCATTGAATTATATGCTTTATGCGGGTGAATTTTACGGTACAGAAATATATCTTAATAAAACTTTTTAAAAAAATTCAAAGATCAGAAAAATATATGAAACAAAAGTCCCCCCATCACATCCCCAGTTCTACCCTCAAAACTCCTTCACTGCTGATGATAACATCCCCCCTTAGAGCTGACCACTGTCAACATCTGGGTGGGTATCTTTTTTCCTGCCACTTGTAGGTTTTCTGAACCTAGAAAAATCATCTAATTTTTAAAAATTTAATCTTATCTGTAAAATGGGAATAATAATGATAGTCATCTCACAGTGTTTCTATGAGAATCAGATGTGATTGTGGAGGAACTTTGTAAACTGTAAAATTTTATGTAGTGAAATTTGCATTAGGATGTTTCTATCTGAGCAGTTACAAAGAAGTAAGTAATTTATTTCTGAGAAGATACTCTTTGGAGTATCCCATAATGTGGTTCGGTGTTTCTCGACCTCAACACTTGACATCACGGACTGGATAATTCTTTGTTGTGGGAATCTGTCCTGTGCGTTGTTGGATGGTTAGCAACCTTCCTGGCCTCTACCCACCCTCTGCCTGCTGTACATACCACACCACACCGCCCTCCCACCTTCCCCCCCACTCCCCACTCCCGGTTGTGACAACTGAAAAGGTTTCCAGACATTGCCAGGTGTTTGCTGGGGGCAAAATTGCTTCTGGTGAGAACCATGGGTAAGACCAGTTCTTGCCATTGGTTGCCTTTTTGCACAGGACTTACTGTAAAACTTTCTATGACTTCCTGGAATTGAACTGAGTTGAATTCTAATAGAAGTCCACATCTTTATGGTAACTTTTAGTGCTTGCTTCTGTCTAAGCCCTCATCTGTCTTAACTGACAGTGTTTCCTAAAAGGTTTAGTAATTCTCTCTCTCTCTCTCTCTCTCTCTCTCTCTCTCTCTCTCTCTCTCTCTCTCATTTCCAACAATAAGTTTCTGTGTACACCTAGAACAAAATTTCCTCCATTCTCAAAATCCAGCCTGTTGAAATCTCCATCCTTTAAAGTCCTTTAAAGCCCTAACAGTTACCAGTGTCTTAGCTTATCTGACATCTGGTCAGAGTACTACAGCTGTGTTCTTTTCTCCTCCAGGAGTTTCTCACATATGTTTGCCTTAGTTTCCCCAAAGAGATTAAGTTTGCACATGGTAGGGATTGGGTCTTATGTTTGCTTCTTCTAGAGGATTTAAAAAAAAAAATACTGTGAGCACAGAGGCTCTGGGTAGTACTTGTGGAATGGATGGATATATATTGCATTAGATTTTTTTTTTCTGAAAATACTACTGAATAAATTGCATGCTTCTTGTAGCTATGTATTTAGTATGTGTCCATTTAAACCTGAAGCGAGAGTCATGTGAACAGGTAAAATGAATGAAATTTGAGGACTTGAATATTATCAAGTCACTCTTCTACTTTTTTAGGGCTTGTCTTTATTGTAAGTTGTTAACTTGTCTTTGACAGTGGTGAGATTTTCTAGTCTTTCAAAATCAGATTTCCACTTAAAAAAAAAATAGATGCTAAAATAACATCCTCAAAACTTTTCTGCAGGCAACATGGATAGGTGTCAAATGAGATTAAAATGTAAAACCTTCATGCCTTTTTTGCTTATTTAGGTAGGTGCCAGTGAGGAGAAACGAAAGGAAGGAGGCAAGAAGAACAAAGAAGGCTCTGGGGATGGAGGTCGAGCAGAGGTAAATGTTTTCAGGGCTCTGTCATCAAAGATTGACAGAGGCAGGGAGCTGTCTCAGACTCATCCTATGCGAGATTCTAATGGTTTTCGTGGGGTTTATGAGATGGCACTAGATGGAAAAATCAGGGAGAAGAATTAGGAAATTCTGAGAGGGGGAGAAAGACTTGCAGTTACTTGTTATTGAAAAAGGAAAACAACTGAAGTATGATTGTAAAATAATCTGTGGAATTAGATATTAGAACAAGAGTTGGTGAAAAGAGGACTGTGGTAATTAGTTGCCAGGTCGAATGCTAGCTGTCTGACCATTTCATTCAATGAGACGTTAACAGACTTGGTGTTTGGGCTTTTACTGACTACAACAGAAACCAAAGAAAGCCTTGTTCCTTCACCCCATTAGCACTGTTTCCACCTGGACCTGCCACTGGAGTTTGGTTTTAAGCCAGGACAAATCTCCTTGATGCCTCTCAAGTGTAGAGAAAAGGCTTTCAGTTCACCAGGCTCACACTAAAAGGAACTGGCATTTCAAGAGTCATCCCAGAATTGACCTGGTTCCTGGGTCTTGCTTTAGGAGGCGGTTAAGCTTGGCTTCCTACTTAGATTTTGAAGTTGAACTGCTGTGAACCGTGCTTGACTTTTTGCTTTTGTCATTGCAACCGTTTTGTTAGAGACTCTTTAGAAAACGACCAGAATGCAAAACAAAGGAATAGGCTTTTAAGAAGTATGCGATAGCACAGTAAACTGACTTTAAAGAGCTGTTTTTATAAATGTTGCATTGCTAAATTTATAGTGCCTCCACTTAATTTAGGGTAAGTTTGTAGGTGATCAAGAATCACTAAGTGTTGCCGAGAGCCCTGCATAACCGCTTCTGTTGTGTTTTGTTCATTATACCCCACTGTAATTGTGGGGAATTGTTGATTGTTAATTTCAGAATTTGCAAGTAAGTAAGAAAATGGCGTATGTTCCCTAATTTCTTTTTTGTACTTTCAATACAAGTAGTACATGCTCTTCTGTTACAGCTTGAGATTTAGCCTGGAAATAGGAAACAAAGGGTATAATTAGAGGACTTTTTTGAATAGAGAATTGTGCATGTGACATGTGGTTGATTATATATGTTTTAAATGATCTGTCTGGAAAAAAAGTGTACAGTGAGATGTCGAAGACCTTTCTTCCTCCTCCATGCTCCCATCATCTGTGTACTTGTCTTGTTCCCCTTCCAAGGGCAGTGGGCAGGTCTTACTCTTCTCTTGCATCCGCAGAGCCAGGCACAGAGAGTATTTGCTCCATGAATGTTGAATAAATTAAGTTTGACACTAAGTTCTTCTGATCAGGAAGTGCCAAATGGATGTGGAGATAAACTGCAGTAAGATACAGAGGGTCATGTGGGTGGGTAGGACTGTAGTGATGTCACAGTGTGTGGGACCAGGTAATGTGCTTTGGCCTGAGGGATTCAGAGCAGGGTTGTAGAATGATAGGCTTTGAGCTTTTAGTTAATTTATTGATGCTTCTTCATTGAGGATTATGGACCCCTGTGACAATTTAATGAAAAGCCCCCAAAGAGCACCTAAATGACTAAAGAAAGGGAAGGACTGTGGTCGGAGGGAATTGTAAAGATACTAAGGCTCTTCCATTTAAAAAATTGAAGGCCAAGAAAAAATATGATTGAAATGAGAAGGGAATTTTGTATAAAGGGAAAAACAATAAAAGCACTACATCATACAAGGTAAACTTTGTCTTTATTATTTCTTCCACTTTTCTAAGAAGGAAAGCAAGTGTGTACTGATTATTTATTTTTTCATTTGTTGTCTTGCAGTTGAATCCTTGGCCTGAATATATTAACATACGTCTTGAGATGTATAATAAACTAAAAGCAGAACACGACTCCATTCTGGCAGAAAAAGCAGAAAAAGATAGCAAGCCAATTAAAGTCACCCTGCCTGATGGTAACCAGTTGGATGCAGAATCTTGGAAAACTACACCATATCAGATTGCTTGTGGAATTAGGTATAAGCTCTACCTGTCTTACCTTCTGTTGTTTGTAACTAAACGTTTTTTTTTTTATCTTGCCAAGTTTTATCCTCATAATATTTTTATGTTCCTGTTCAATGTTTTTATTGTTTACTTTACCTTATTTGGGATTTTTAAAAAATCAAAATAATGTAGAGCTTTATACTCAAGATTCAAAGTTAATATCTGAAAGAGTCAACTTTGGTCTTATTTTACAGAAGATTTTATATGATTAGTTTTTCTGCTTTGATCATAAAATGTCACATAACCAAGTAGAGAGTACTTCACTTATTTTGACTAAAAAGTCTCAGTTTTAAAGTTAAAAATGAAGGTAGCTCATCTCAAAATGGGAAAATTAAGAAACTAATATATGAAATATATTATTAAACTATATATGAAATATATGAAACTAACACATGAAAAAATGTACTATTTTTATAAAGCTAATGTTAAAACTTCTGTCGGGCTGGGGAGAAGTTATTTCAGGTAACTGAGAATTAGATGCATACTTTGTAATAGAGTAAATGCTTTCTTAATCTAATATGATTGGGATGAATAGTTGGTAAGTTTATCAAAAAAATGATAAAGTTGGGAAGGCATAAATTGATACATGTATCTTCTACCAAGTGTTGGCAAACTGGTCATAGCCTGTTTTTTGTACAGCTCAAGAGCTAAGAATCATTCTTATGTTTTTAAATGGTTTGAAAAAAATAAGACAACTAAGAATATGCAACAGAAACCATGTATGGCCTTCAGTCTAAAATTTTTATATGGCTCTTTACAGGAAAAGTTTGCCAACCGCCATTTAAACATTTTAACTTAAAACATGTATATATTCATTTATTCACTAATATGTATATAAGGCCAAAGTTTGGGGGGTGGGGTGCTATTTAAACTTTTACATTATCTTAACACACTTGAGAAGCCATCTGAGTGCAGAATCCTTCCAGATTTTTATGTAGTTGTTTCATCCACACCTGACTTGAAAGTATTTTTTTAGTGACTTCCCTTTATCAAGCCTTCCCAAACATTCAACTTGGTTTGAATGTAATTCAAACCAAGAAACTGTAATTCCCTTGTTGTATTACTTAAATATTTCTATTTACTTATAATAATTACATACTGAGCTGAAACAAATGAAATCATATATGAATTGTCAGAAATGGTTGATTATCATCAATTTCATGTTGTTGAACCTAAGACATAAAATAACAAGTGCATAAACAAATTGGGGAACCATGACAGCTGATTCTTGGTAAGCCTACTATGCAACTGGTGGGAGTTAGGCCCACGAGCTATGTATTGGTATATGCCCTGGCCTTCTTACAAAAGGAATGGAATGTTGCTGTTAATTTGACAAGTACTTTTACCTAATAAACTTCTGCCTTACTCCAAAGGAAGTAAGTAAGAAAGTTGTAATGTTAAGCAAGTTTCCATGTGAGATCATAAGTAACTAGATAAACCTATAAATATCAGTTCAGCCTTTCACTTGAGAGATAACTTCGCAGGTGAGGTTAAAAGATTCCTCTGTTGTTGCACAATGAGACTGTAGCTGTGTCAGTACTAAAATCCAGGCTCCTGTTAGTGCAAGAACTTTTTCTCTACATGCTACAGTATTGTTCTTCAGATTATGTTGTAATTTATCAAGTGGCCAATTGGAAAACTAATTTTCTCTTTTTTTGAATTAAAACTTTTATTGTGGTGTAAGTGTCATAACATATTAGTTTGAAAATATTTGAGGCGGGGAAACTGCTAGACTATTATAGACGGTCATTTCTCTAGCTGCACATTCACATCTATAATCTGACTAACCTTACTCAGTTCTGCTTGAGCCCCGCAGCTTCCTGAACGTCTCCTAACTTACGTCTCTGCTTGCATCCATGCCCATTCTCAACATTTGAAGTGCCATCTCCTCTCCTTTTCTTCCTGTCCAAATCTTTTGATGCTTCATCCCCTCATTACTTTATTTTTTAAAGCCTGTCCAGACTACTCTGAACTATGCTGCTTTCCCCTCCTCAGAACTCCTGCGACTTCTGCACTTGGTGGGTCTAACATCTCATCACTTGAGGAGAGAATTGTCTTTTGTACTGTGTACTGTACATTTAGATGACATTTTTATCCGTATTATAAAATGTTTCATTAAATAGTATTTCACTTCACCTGTATATTTGTTATAACTAATATCATCTTAGGCATTTGCAGAATTATGAGATGAGCATTGCTTCTCAGAGGAAAGATCTGTTATAGATTTCAAGCAGGATAAAAGCAGAGAGGTTATTTAGAAGCACCTCCACCTCCTTTTTTTTCCTTTGGAATCTAAATAGCTTGGCTTTATGGAAAACTAATTTTGGAGAAATTTAAAGATAAACTACTGGAACTTGTTATTGTTTATAACAGTTGCCATGTCTGCTTAAACAAGAAGCATTAAATGAGGTCAAATAATAGTGTTCTGAATTTTCAGCATCTTCTAGTTATATTCTTAGGGACTTTTTGAATTTTGTCACTTTTTCATTTTATTTCAGAAAGGTAAATGTACATCTATATATAATATACAGGCATACCTCAGAGATATTGCGGGCTCAGTTCCAGACCACCACAATAAAGCGAGTATCACAGTAAAGCAAGTCACACGAATTTTTTGGTTTCACGGTGTATAAAAGTTGTTTACACTGTATTGCTGTCTATTAAGTGTGCAGTTGTTTGTCTAAAAAAAAGTACATGTCGTAATTTAAAAATACTTTATTACTAAAAAATATTAACTATCATCTGAGCCTTCGGTGAGTCATAGTACTAACATCAAAGATCACTGATCACAGATCGCCATAACAAATACGTATAATAATAATGAAAAAGTTGGAAATATTGTGAGAATTAACAAAATGTGACACAGAGACACAAAGTGAGCAAATACTGTTGCAAAAATGATGCCAATAGGCTTGCTTGATGCAGGGTTGCCACAAAAAAACAAAACAAAACAAAACTGCAGTATCTTCACAGTGCAATAAAAGGAGAGATATGCCTATATATAATGTTTATTTTCCTGTTCTTGTTCTCAAATTAACTGTTGTGCTGCAGAAAATTCTTTTTTAGAGTCTTGTGTTTTTATACGTGTGTGTATGTCTTTTTAAAAAGTCAAGGCCTGGCTGACAACACTGTTATTGCTAAAGTGAATAAAGTCGTCTGGGACCTAGACCGTCCTCTGGAGGAAGACTGTACCTTGGAGCTTCTCAAGTTTGAGGACGAGGAAGCTCAAGCAGTAAGTTTTTATTGAGATTCACATTTGCAGACTTCTCCAGCTTATTACTAAAGCCAACGGGTGGCTAAAGTTGATTGATGTCTCATTGTCATATTTGAAATCTTCATTTTGTCTTTCATGTAGGAAACATAGTAAAAGTGCTTGTCTTATAAAATTAAGAAGTGCACTTATTCAAGTTTATTTTTACTCTGGATACTTCAGTGGGGAAAAAGTGCTGGGAATTTTATTAAAAGTTGATTAAGCAAGTAAAAATTGTTTTCTGCATTATTAGTCAACACTTAATCAAGATGCATATATTTAACAAATTCGAGCATGATTTAAAGTTCTCTTCCTATTGGGCAATTGATTTCTGTATTTTTCTTACCTTAAAATGCAGATCTGCCGAAAGCACTGTAAAAATCAATCTGCATTTGATGGCAAAGTTTTCTCCTTATTTCCCCATGATGGAACACCATATAAGAAGTAAAATACGTTGTTTTAGTGACAACGGTTTACTTATATATGTGAATCAGTGGTTTTCAAATGTATTCTGGAGTCCTTAATTTTTTTATGAGAATTTAATTTTACTTATTATTTATTTATTTATTGAAGTATAGTTGACTCACATTATTAGTTTCAGGTGTACAGTTTTTATGAGAATTTTAAAAATCTTTATTTCAGTACCTTACTAATTAGTCTTAAAAACATTGCTTTGGGTATATTCTGTCTCATCTGAATTACCACCGTAAAACCGGGTACTACCTTTTGATTTCAAGGCCCGTATGTTGGTCCTTGGTTTTATAATTGTACTGTAGGGTCAAGTTGTACCATCTTAGTTTTGTTTGGGGCCAATAAGAGAAAAGCAGATATAATTCTTAAGTGATGTTCCACGGCCAAGTAAAGACCAGAGCATAGCCTTCACTAATTTCGGAGAAATTTAAAGATAAACTACTGGAAATTGTTATTGTTTATCACAGTTGCCATGTCTGCTTAAACAAGAAGCATTAAATGAGGTCAGATAATAGTGTTCTGAATTTTCAGCATCTTCTAGTTATATTCTTAGGGACTTTTTTGAATTTTGTCACTTTTTCATTTTATTTCAGAAAGATAAATGTACATCTATATATAATATACAGGCATACCTCAGAGATATTGCGGGCTCAGTTCCAGACCACCAACTCAGATATTTTGAAGTCAGTTCCAGGGATTGACTCAAAAGATCCCAGGGCCATGGCAGTTAATAAGACAGTCACATTGTGAGTGCCTGTTGTTTTCAGGAAACAAAATCCAACCCGTTTAATTAATGATGCTAAATTTGTATTTTAATTAGTTTGAAAACAACTAAACCAGATAATTTCTAAGGTACAAATACAATTTAGTAATTAGAATCATTTTAAATTATTTTGGCTCTGAATAGAATCACACTGCAATCTATAGCTTTGTAAATTTAGGTTTTCATGTCTTGGGTTTATTTATAATAAACTTGATATATCTTTCAAAACAAACAAATTAATTTATAGCTTGTATGCCCAGACTCAAACCATCCCATTTTTCTTTGATTTTCAGGTATATTGGCACTCGAGTGCTCACATAATGGGTGAAGCCATGGAAAGAGTCTATGGTGGGTGTTTGTGTTACGGTCCACCAATAGAAAATGGATTCTATTATGACATGTACCTTGAAGAAGGGTAAGTTATGTAACTGGATAAAGAAAAATAAAATCTGAATTACTATGGGTCCATACATTATTTTTAAAGAGTTCTCAATTAAGGAGGTATGATATAAAACTTACTGCTTCCTAGTCACCAAGTACTCCCACTAACAAAACTTAAAGTGTTGTGGTAACTCACAAAGTAGTAGAGAGCTCTCTTCTAGATCAGTGGAGGTGGAACCCTAAGCTATGTCGGGAAATAAAATGAAGCTTGGACCTCTCCTGTTCTTTAAACCCGGTTCTAAAGTTAGAGGAATGTTCACTAGTTGGAATGGTCTTCATGGTGACCAAGGTCAAAGCCACTGAAAATATGAAAATAGTTTATAAAAAATGTCTAGTTTAAAATTCTTAATAAATGATGCAGGGGTCTAATTTTTTATATTAAAACCCTTGAAGTATTCTAAAGAGATGTTCCCCCAAGCTGCGGTGTGAGTGGAATAGAGTGAAAAGAGATTGATTATATTTTCTTCTTCAGGGGTGTGTCCAGCAACGATTTCTCTTCTTTGGAGGCTTTATGTAAGAAAATCATTAAAGAAAAACAAGCTTTTGAAAGATTAGAAGTTAAGAAGGAAACTTTACTGGAAATGTTTAAGGTAAATTGAACTGTAACATGGCCTCCACTTTTATTTCACTCATTAATGTTACGTAAAGTACATTGGGCTCTACGCAATGCTCTGTGGTGACCTAAATGGGAAGGAAATCCAAAAAAGAGGATATACGTATAGGTGTAGCTGATTCACTTTGCTGTATAGCAGAAACTAACACAACATTGTAAAGCAACTACTCCAATAAAAATTAATTAAAAAAAATAAAGTACATTGGGGCTTGGTGTACTAAGTTCTTTAGAAAAATTTAACAATGTTTTTAAAACATGAAATACATATTTATATTCATACGGTCCTTAGATGTACTTTGAATTGTATTTTAGCTATAGTATTTAGAAGTAAAAATTAAAGGATGGTTATCTAAAAAATAATTTTTCCTATTTTCAGTACAACAAGTTCAAATGCAGGATATTGAATGAAAAAGTGAATACTCCAACTACCACAGTCTATAGGTGAGAACATCAAGTGTCATTAAATACCATTGGTGTATATGTCATTTTAAGTCTATGTTAAAATTCCTTTTAATTTATCTCTAGGTGTGGCCCCTTGATAGATCTCTGCCGGGGTCCTCATGTCAGACACACTGGCAAAATCAAGACTTTGAAAATACACAAAGTAAGCAATGTAACTTTGAAGGCGCTATATAAACATATTTGTATACTAAAGATGTATGTTTAAACTTGTATTCGTTTCTCTTTTCAGCGATTTTTCTCTTGCATATTTAAGGGTGGATTTTTTTCTCATGCTGTCTACTGACTGTGGGCACTACGTGTCACTAGCCTTTTTTTTTCTTTTTAATAAATTTATTTTATTTATTTATTTTTGGCTGTGTTGGGTCTTCATTGCTGCGCACGGGCTTTCTCTAGTTGTGGCAAGCAGGGGCTACTCTTCGTTGCGGTGCACGGGCTTCACATTGTGGTGGCTTCTCTTGTTGTGGAGCACGGGCTCTAGGCACACGGGCTTCAGTAGTTGTGGCACGTGGGCTCAGTAGTTGTGGCTCGCGGGCTCTAGAGCGCAGGCTCAGTAGTTGTGGCGCACAGGCTTAGTTGCTCCGCGGTATGTGGGATCTTCCCGGACCAGGGCCCGAACCCATGTCCCCTGCATCGGCAGGCGGACTCTCAACCACTGTGCCACCGGGGAAGCCCACTAGCCTTTTTTTTAACTGAAATTCTCTCAAGCACTGACTGAGTGACTCACCACTCATCACCAGAGCACACGGGGATGGAGATTTGGAGGATTTACAAAAATCACAGTCATGGGCCATTGTGGCTCGAAAAGCTTTGAGACTCACTGTAGGGGTGTGTGCTCTTGCCTTTTGTATGTCTAAGGTAGTAATTACCCAAGTTGTTCTTCTTTAACCAAACTAATCCTGCCAGTCAGATTTTTTTTTTTTTTCCATTTTTGCTGAATCATCTTGTGGGAGATGCCCCTGTAGTCAGTCGTGTTCGTGGAGTTGTGGTGTGAGTGGGTCTTGAGGGCAGGGCAATTTCAAGGGCATTAAGCAGCAAGCTTTGTGCTGTGGAATGAGTACAACCACCCTAGCGAGGCCTCAGCAACTGAGATGCTTACTATATGTGCACTTTTCGTGCCATTCTTCTTGTCATAAGGACTAAATGTGAATTTGACTCATGATGTGACTGACAGAGAAAACGTCTAACTCTTAAAATAAATGAGCTATTAAAAATTGGGGGGACTTCCTTGGTGGTGCAGTGGTTAAGAATCTGCCTACCAATGCAGGGAACACGGGTTTGAGGCCTGGTCCGGGAAGATCCCACATGCCGTGGAGCAACTAAGCCTGTGCGCCCCAACTACTGAGCCTGTACTCTACAGCCCCCATGCTCCGCAACAAGAGAAGCCACTGCAATGAGAAGCCCGTGCACTGCAAGGAAGAGTAGCCCCCACTCGCCACAACTAGAGAAAGCCTGCGTGCAGCAATGAAGACCCAACACAGCCAGAATAAATAAATAAACAAATTTATTTTTCAAAAAAATTTGAATATTATCTCATGGTTATTCCTTCTTTTCAGAATTCCTCCACCTACTGGGAAGGCAAGGCAGATATGGAGAGTCTGCAGAGAATTTATGGCATTTCATTCCCAGATCCTAAAATGTTGAAAGAATGGGAGAAGTTCCAAGAGGAGGCTAAAAACCGAGATCATAGGAGAATTGGAAGGGTATGTTCAAAAGGATAGTGATGTGTGTAGACTGAGTTTTCTTTGTTTTCATTTGACTTGAAATCGTATTACGTACCAGGAATTTACTTCTGCAGAGATGCTGTAGCTTTCAGTAATTATTGTACTGTCCTGTGAAAGCTGTAAATGACTTATTCATTGTCCGCATTATCTTTCTAGAGTGTGTTCAGTACCGCACAGAAGTTCATTTTGACTACTCCTTTTATTGAGAACAAGTGCTGATGACCTACATTTTTCTTTGAAAAAAGTATAGCAGCATAGCAGCATTTCATAGAGCTGGGGGATGCTTTAGAAATCCCCTGGTCTCACTGACTTATTTTAAAGATGTGGAGGGCTTCCCTGGTGGCGCAGTGGTTGAGAGTCCGCCTGCCGATGCAGGGGACGCAGGTTCGTGCCCCGGTCCAGGAAGATCCCACGTGCTGCAGAGCGGCTGGGCCCGTGAACCATGGCCACTGAGCCTGCGCGTCCGGAGCTTGTGCTCCGCAGCGGGAGAGGCCGTAGCAGTGAGAGGCCTGCGTACCGCAAAAAAAAAAAATGTGGAAACTTAAGTCCCAGGAAGATTCATCTGCTTGTTGCCCAAGATGACACAGCAAGTCATTGATGGATTCTGTGGTGTCCTTTCCTTTATTCTTCTACCCCTGACTGTTTTCTAAGCTGACAGTTAGGTTTGGTAAAAATACTCCCTTCTAGAAGAGTGTTTACTCTGTGCTGGGCGTCAGGTCACGGCTGTTAGGTTGTGAAGTTTGAGCAGGAGGCAGCATCCACTGTCCTGTGCTGCTGATTGCCTGAAATAAGATCCAGCAGGAAGGAGGCCAGCAACAATTGGTGGGGTCCCTCCCTGAGGACTTGGGCATTTGGTGGGCAAGAAGGTAGGAGGGTGTGCCTCTTTCACCATGACCCAAAGTTAGCCAACTTCTCCATCTTCTATGTCATTATCAGTGTCTTTTTCTCAGTCTCCTTCCTGCTGTTCTTAAAAAAAAAAAAAAGGAAAAAAAAGAAAGAAAGAAAAAAGGGGAGGGAAGGAGGGAGGATCTTTGAGCTTTGAGGAGCTAAGACTCTGAGAGCCCCTGCTGTGCATAGTAGAAGAGAACTAAGACCCTTGCTCCGTGTGACTCTTGGGTAAACTTGACTGGATTCAGGAATGTAACAGAGAATGTACTTGTGCTAAGTGGTAAAGCACCTGCAACACCAGAAATGTCAACATGTTTTCCTTGATTTGGGAATGGCACCAGTTAAAATATGAAGCATCATGACCATATTCTGAACTCAAGAACCCTGAAATTTATGTTGATATTATATACATATATAAACTTTCTTTTGCTTTTGTTTTACCCAGGACCAAGAACTATATTTCTTCCATGAACTCAGCCCTGGAAGTTGCTTTTTCCTGCCGAAGGGAGCATACATTTATAATACACTTATTGAATTCATCAGGGTAAACCATATTCATGACTTTCTTCTGTAGATTTAAGACAAGTTGATTTTATTAAATAAGATCTGCCAAAGGGAAAGATAATCTTTTGTTTGAGAAGAAACATTTCAAATAATAAATGAAAATGGACGTATGAGGTCTCATAAAATGTTTAAAAAATTCTTTCCTTCTAATACATATCTTGTCCACAAACATGGGTGTGCACACATGAGACAAGCTGGTGAGCCTGAAGTGGGGCCTGTAACTCTTTACACAGGAGCTCTGTGGCTTTCTGACCGTTCATTTGTATTTTCCTAGAAAAAGCAAGTTAATCTTTACATTGCTTTTTTTCTTTGTAAACTATGAAGTGTTTCAAGCATACATTTATAGAGAATAGTACCGCCAACATCTCTGTACTCACCACCTAATTTAACACATAACTGCATTGGGCTATATTTGCTTCAGATTTTTTAATTGAGGTAAAGTAATACATATATAGTAAGGGGAAAAAACCTCCCCTTTGAGACCCCTTTTTGATCCATTTCCCTCCTTTCCTAGAAGAAACTACTGTTTAGAAGTTAGCATGGATGGATCCATTTTGTCCATGTTATTTTTACATCTACCCCATAAATATGTACCCTAAATTATACTGTTTGTTTGTGTGCTTCAAACTTACATACATGAAGTCTCATTTTATATCAGTCTGCACTGTGATTTTCATTTTAGATAGGTACAGATCCAGTTTGTTTGCAGTTGTTACGTATTAGTCTGTCATATAACTACCACAGTGTTCATTTCTTTAGTGGGGGACACTGATGTAATTTCCCATTCTCCCATATTACCAGCTGTGCTGCAGTAGCCTCCTTATGTGCATGTGCAGGAGCTTCCTCTTTGATGTATATGTCCAGGTGGAGCTTCTAGATTATAAGATGTACATCTTGAACTTTACTAGATAGTATAAAATTGCTCTTGAAATCTTTACTTCCACCAGCAATATAAGCATCTGTTCCTTACACAGGCATTGTATTTGTTTTCTAACAGAGTGAATATAGGAAACGAGGATTCCAGGAGGTGATCACCCCAAACATCTACAACAGCCGACTCTGGATGACCTCGGGCCACTGGCAGCACTACAGCGAGAACATGTTCTCCTTTGAGGTGGAGAAGGAGCTGTTTGCTCTGAAACCCATGAACTGCCCGGGACACTGGTATTCTGCAATTTTGAGTTTCTGTCAGAGATTTTCTTGCAATCAGTCCCAGATTGTTTTCCCTCCTTTGAAAGTATTTTGTGAAAAACAAATTATGTAATCAGAAGAGTATTTAAATGCATCATCATTGTGGTGGTGTAACATCTTCTGTGCCCAGCTAGATCCTCAGATATACAGATAGTCAAGAACGGAACTGGGGTAGCAGCAGTGAACGGGCAGAATACAGAACAGGGGCGACTGAATGTGGGGCACAGCAGATTTTTTTTTTTTTTTTTTAAAGAAACATGTATCAAAATCTACTGCTGATGAATCGACCTCCTTGGAAAACCTTCCTTGCCTTGAGGCTGCTCACTTTCTATCCTTGAAAGTTGGGTGAAGAGCACCGTGGCGGCAGACTAGGGAGAGCTGTGGCTGTAGGTAGCTGAGTCATCGCTCCCAGTAGCAAGACCTCGAGGGCAGAGGGCTGAGACAGAGGAGTCTCCACGAGGGGACTAGCTTGTAGGTCAGGGAACCAAGGTCAAGTTCATTCTTAGTTCTCCCAGATTCTTCAGAGTTTCTGAAGCACTTTCAGACTAAGAGGGAACTGAAGCACTTTTGAGAGCAACAAGAAAGTAGACTTTAGTTTCTGCTGATATAAATGATGTGTATATAGCTAAGATTTTCTTTAAAATATGAGCCTTAAAAGGCAGTCCTCAAATTAATAGAGATTGAGCACAAGGCTATGACTCCAGACTTATGGGAATACATTTTTTATTTTCTCTTAGTTATAGATGGTTGTATTATAATTTATTTGCTACTTTATTCATGCAAGTGCTTACACTGTTGTATGAAGCCCAGACTTTGAAAAGTGTTGTTTGTGTGAACAGCTAGAACCAGTAGCTTTTTGACAGCCTTCCTTATAGTATTAGAGAAGCAGTTTTATTCTTGTGAAATTAAATATCAGTGGATTTTACTTCTCTGTTTTCTTTAGCCTTATGTTTGATCATCGGCCAAGATCCTGGCGAGAGTTGCCTCTGCGAGTAGCTGATTTTGGGGTGCTTCATAGGAATGAGCTGTCAGGAGCGCTCACAGGACTCACTCGGGTACGAAGGTTCCAGCAGGATGACGCTCACATATTCTGTGCCATAGAGCAGGTATGAGACTCTGGGGTGAAACACTTGGAAAAGAAGTGTCACAAAACTTGAGGAAAATTAATGACCACTGTGTCCCTGTTTTTTTTTTTTTTTAATTTAAAGATTGAGGACGAAATAAAAGGTTGTTTGGATTTTCTGCGTACAGTATATAGCATTTTTGGGTTTTCTTTTAAACTGAACCTGTCTACTCGCCCGGAAAAATTCCTTGGAGATATTGAAGTATGGAATCAAGCTGAGAAAGTAAGTGGTGATTTTCAGCGTGCTTCAATATTATTTGACTGAAATTGTCTTGCGCCATAATGTGAGAAAGCAAAGCCTCTTTAAATGGATAAAAGCAAAAGAAAATTGGAAATGGTTTCTAGGCTTGTATAAGCTAGTTATTTTTCTCTATGATTTTGTATTTTAGAAATGGTTGAATGTTCTTTTAGTCCTCAAGCTGTAACCTTTAAAGGGGTTTGTGTATGAGTATGTCTAGGTGGACAAAATGGTAAAACAAAGAATAGTGACACATGAAAGTAGTTGTAGTATTTTTAGTCTCAAGTTAGGCTGGAAGAAGTTGTATTTGACCAGAAGTTAAAATCATTTTGCTTTATCCTTAGCAACTTGAAAACAGTCTGAATGAGTTTGGTGAAAAGTGGGAATTAAATCCTGGAGATGGAGCTTTCTATGGTCCAAAGGTCAGTACCAAAGTCTATTTGAGAGTAATATGTCTTTCATTTTTGGGTGAAGAAGAGATTACTTTAAAATAAGTTTTAAAAAATTCAACCCTAATACAACCCAATCTTTGCTTCTTAGATTGACATACAGATTAAAGATGCCATTGGTCGGTACCACCAGTGTGCAACGATCCAGTTGGATTTTCAGTTGCCCATTAGATTTAATCTTACTTTTGTAAGGTGAGTTTCTAGGGTCTGCTCTGAATATTCTTATTCAAGGACATATGAAGGAATATATATATATATATAATAAAGCAAAACAAATCTTTTCTTTCTAGCCATGATGGTGATGATAAGAAAAGGCCGGTGATTATCCATAGAGCCATCTTGGGATCAGTGGAAAGAATGATTGCTATCCTCACTGAAAACTATGGGGGCAAATGGTAATTTTTGTCATTGTTTCCTTCTGTTTTTGTCTGGACCGTGTAAACTGACTGTCAGAAATGTCTGCTGTCCAATTTAGTTATATGATGGAAAGGAAGAATGATTCTAGTTGGTCACTTCTAATTAATGATAAGTGTTCACTAAAAAGTAAGGAATCACAATCTAAACCCAAACTTTTTAGCTCTACGAATGTTTGTTATGAGTAATTATTTTTATTTTAGCACTTGATTTGTTTGAATATTATATAAATGCTTTCTAACTAGGAATTACTATTCAGTAAGAAACATTGTTTTGATTGCTTTTCAAGTAACTCTGGGAATTTATAAAAGTTTGATGTTTTTGTCTGAGTAAACAAGAGTAGGCTTTTAGCAATACTTTGTTCAGTGTTGCTGATCATAATAAACAAGTATTTTAGACTCTTTAGAAGCCAAGGTTTTTTTTTTTTTTGATTGAAAGTACAGACTGCAAACTGATCAACATTTTTGTGTCCTATTTCTAGAAGCTTATGTTTCTACTGGCAAGATATAAGCACATGACTTGCATTTTATTTTCTAAGCAGCTTTATCTGGGCCCACATTTTGTAAAGGCAGTTGAAAACAGCACATGGTTATAAAACACCCATTTTGTAGAGCCTGACAGACTACACTGCAGTCATCTCAGTTTCATGTGTAATTTGGTTAGTTCAGACATGGGGTGGGGTGGCGGTGTCATACTTGTAAATGAAATAAGCTAATCTTCTTTTAGTTATATTGCACGAAATCAGATCAAACGTGGGCAGTATTCTCTATGCACAGTCTAGAGAATAGGGGGATCCTCAGATAACTGCTCTACGAAACCTGTAGTAGGTGGGGGAAAGCCCACAGTTTGGGTAGAATTTAGTGCCTACTCCAGCCTTTTCCCTGATGTAACAAAACAACTTGAACGTAGAGGAGTGGCCAAGAGAAACACTGGCCTGATGTCTGGAGCATGGGGAGGGGTTGGACACCTGAAATACCTGAAAGGTAGAATTGAGGATGGGGTCACCTTTTAATAAGTAGTGAAAACACACTCATTTTTACCAAGTACCATCACCAGTTATTATCGGCTCCAATTTGTTGAATCGTGCAAAATGGATCTTGAATAAACTGAAGGTACAGTCTTTGTCCCCCAGTGAAGAAAAAGTAATAAAATAACAGTTGAACAAAATAACTTTTTGAGTAAAATAACTTGAATCACTAAGTGTTTCTTAAACTATGTTAAGCCCTCTGGCAGCAGGCATATGGTGTTCTGTTACCTGATGTGTTGAGTTGTGGGGTGTAGTCTCTGCCCTCTGTTTGCTTTGCTATATCTGCTTAGCAAGACGGATCTTAGTTACAGGTTTTCCTGATTTAGGGTTAGTTTTCTCCTCCTGAATCTCCCTTTAGTCCTTCTTGGATATTGAAAAAAAGCCAAGTGTTTTAAAGTGGCCCTTGCATGTTTCAGGAAATGGTACTGAAGAGTAAACTAAGAAATGTGCCATCCTTGTTAAGGAAAGTGCCCAAAGCCACATTAAATGTTTTTAATTTCTTCTAAAGGCCCTTCTGGCTGTCTCCTCGCCAGGTAATGGTAGTTCCAGTGGGACCAACATGTGATGAGTATGCCCAAAAGGTAATCCTTAAGTATGACTTACTTTAAATTTAAGAGCTGTCATTCAGCTTTTCAATCTCATAAACTACGTGTATTCTTGGTAAATCAAGCTGCTTGCGATATAGAGAAATGTTTCTATTTTCAGTCTGTGGTAAGCCTCAGTAGATCATATTACCTCTTTAATGCTTTTTAATATGGTTCCATGGTTAGTAGACTTAATTTAGAGAGTGTTTTGTACATACTTGTATTTTTTAGTTTTTAGCATTAGTAAATAGCAAATGCCTCAGTATGACATGCAAATTCAAATGCATAGTACAGATTAAACTGCTCTTTGACTCAGTAATTTTGCTTTGTTTCTAATGCACATTTCTTTAATTTGAAACTATTTTTCAGGTTAATGTCATGACAGAGCAATGTTTGCCTTACCTACCAAAAAGCTACCTTACTAACAGATGTACAAATATCCATTCATACTTCATACCTTAAAGACTAGAACAATCTATTCTGTTATAGCAACAATTTCATACTAAGGAATTTCAAATTATCAAAAGCTGATATTAAAAAAAGCATTGTTTCATAACTGGCAAAGTAATAAATTGGCTAGTTAAAACAGACAAAAATCTAAATATCAATGAATAGTATTGTAACATCAAAACCACCATGTTTTCAGGTCATCAGAATAAATTGCACTCGGGTCTCAACTGTATTTAAGAAATAAATGATCATTAAAACAGCTGATAGGCAAACCATTCAAGATATACTGTGTTCCTATTACTGCACGTGGTAGTTTTAGTTAGAAATGATCAGAATCAGCTATGCTCCATGTTTAATGGATCTTACTTTATTGTATTTGCATTAAGAAAGCTCACACATTAGGAAAAAAGTCTGTATTAGTTAACTCACTTTTCAACTGGAGATAGTACTGACTTCTTTCCATATGGGTGTGGAGTAGGTTTAGAATTATGTGGGGTGGATTTTGGTTATATTGAGTGGAGGGGAGGGTGAGCACTGCTATTATTGATACTTAATGACTAGAGACCACAGTTGTTAAACAGCCTAAAGTTTCCAGGCTTCCTCCCCAATTACAGAATAGCTCAACTCACATGTGCAGAGGACTCATGTTAAAAAAAAAAAAAAAAAGACACTGGTGCTTTATTCTTCAAAATAGGTTACAGTTGAGAGTGTAGCCTTATCCTGGCACTCTAATAAACTAAGTAAGAACCCTTCTGAAATTTTGCATACTTATAAAATCCCAGGAGGTTCATTGGTTAATGATCACTAAGGCACAACAACCTATTAGTGAAATAAAAATGGTTCATTCAGATCCTTTGTCATTTGAGTGGTAATTGGTTGTCAAATGGATGGAAAATTTAAGCTAGTTTATTTAATTTAATTCACAATTTATCTCGAGCAGAGTATATAGTTTTGTAGTTCTAACTCACAATAATATATGCTTCAGTATATCTATTAACATTCCTTTTTAGCGCTGGCATGATTATCCAAATTGTTTGTTAAATAAAATAATTTAAGATCAAAATATAATTCTGATTTTAGATCTGAAGAACCCTCTATCTCTATTTAAATAGGTACAGCAACAATTCCACGATGCTAAATTCATGGTGGACATTGATCTGGATCCGGGCTGTACGTTAAACAAGAAGATCAGAAATGCACAGTTAGCCCAGTATAACTTCATCCTAGGTAAGAAAGGAGACTCACCAAAGAAAACCGGCCAACCTTTAGGAGAACTTGAAATGCTGAGACTTAGGCTTAAGAGAACTGCGGTCATCAGTAGTTCTTTCCAGTCCTGATCTCAAACTGTGTGTTAGTTCTGTTGATGTAACAAAGAAACACTTTGGTTTGAAAAAGAGTACTTGAAAGGTTTGTCTAAAAATCTCCCCTTCACCTCCTATTTTTTCATATGGTGAATTTTTATTAAGTTGGCTGGGTTAAGTGACTTGGTAAACACAGCAGTTCTAGTCATTGCAAAATGGTGAGTTGGGGTTTTTTGTTTTGTTTTTTAATGACTAGATTTGGTCACCTGTACATTTTAATGAATCAGAAGCTACAGGGTGGATTTCTGTTCCAATATTCAATAGGAGTCCTTTCACCTAACAAAACTTTGTGGGTTTTGGTTTAGTTGTTGGTGAGAAAGAGAAAACCAGCAGCACTGTCAATATCCGTACCAGAGATAATAAGGTGCACGGAGAACGTACTATTTCTGAAACCATCGAGTGGCTCCAGCAGCTCAAGCAGTCCCGCAGCAAACAGGCAGAAGAAGAATTTTAAGGAAGAGCTTTGCCCAGATTGGCTCAATGGAAAAGGATGAGCATGTTTCCATAACAGTAACTTTGTACAGTTGAAAACATCAGCTTCTGCTGACCTTGGAATAGTTTGGCAGAGTCCGCAGAGATGACTGCAGGATCAACCTTTTCTGACCTAGACAGATTTTAGAAAATATGTATTTGAAGGAGGTAATTAAAAGTGACACAGTAAAGTGATTTTATTCATTAAATTTCTGAGCACTGGAATAAAAACATGAGGAATGCTCTGCTGTAATGTGGAAGAATGCTTTTGTAAATTTAATACAGCTAAAATAAAATTTTTTTCAAATTTGATTAATGGAAAAGAAAGATTTGAATTGGATTATGATCTAGAAATAAAAACTTTTATTCACGTAAGTTTCAACTGCTCTGTCCCTCGTGACCATACAAACCTACCTGGAACAAATTGTGTGATTCAATATTTATCTTTCATCTTTTATAATACAAATGATGTAAGTTGGGTGGAGGGGTAAAATCTGTAGTATACTGCTGTTCTCAAACTGGGGTATGAACCAGGTGCCTGCTTCTCAGTCACAGGGTGACATCGTGTAGGAATGTCACTTAACTGTTTTGCGATGCAAACCTTTTAAAACAAAACCAACCATGAAGCTAATTTAGAGTAGTTTTGCACAAATTTTTAAGAAGACGGATGAGTCTTCAAAGAAATGCGTGCTTCATAGATGTAGAGAACAGACTAGGGGTTACCAGTGGGGAGAAGGAACAGGGGAGGGGCAATAATAGGGGTAGGGGATGAAGAGGTACAAACTATTAGGTATAAAATTGGCTACACAGGGAATATAGCCAACATTCCATAATGAATATAAATGGAGTATAACCTTAAAAATTGGGAATCACTGTATTGTACACCTGTAACTTATATAATATTGTACATCAGCTACACTTCAATAAAAAAAAAGAAATGTGTGTTTATGGCAGACTGTTCTGGGCCATAGAATCCTTTATACAAATTCCCTGTTTCATAAAGGATAATTTATGATTTTTTTTTTTAAACCATTGAATGGTGTTTGGGAGAACACCACAAAATAAGGAATTTCTTATGTGGATACATATCAATTCCTCTTTAGTTTTTTTTTTTTTTTTTTTTTTTTTTTTTGTGGTACGTGGGCCTCTCACTGTTGTGGCCTCTCCCGTTGCGGAGCACAGGCTCCGGACGCGCAGGCTCAGCGGCCATGGCTCACGGGCCCAGCCGCTCTGCGGCATGTGGGATCTTCCCGGACCGGGGCATGAACCCGTGTCCCCTGCATCGGCAGGCGTACTCTCAACCACTGCGCCACCAGGGAAGCCCTATTTTAAAAAGACAATATCTTGTCAGTTCACCAGTTAACTCCAGTAGTTGCTAGGGTCACTTCAAAGCAGAGCCCATTTGCATAAATGAATCCTCACTTTAATAAAGGAGATGAGATCTTTAATCATAGGGATTTTTTTTTCCTGAAACTTCATAATTAAGCCTTGCTTATGACTGACTGTCTTATAACTTAGCCTTGGATAGGTTTGTAATTAACTTCTATGCTTATCCTTAGGAAGCTAATTTTGTATTTGAACCAGAACTTTGCATTTCTCAAGTCATGACACCAAAATTTCTGATTCATTTTAAAACTGTTTGACTTTTTTTTTTTTTAATTCACAGTATCTTAGTTTGGATTTTTCCTGAGTTTTAAAAAACTCATATTACAGCATTATTTTAAATGGCTCTGTAATAACGTAGTCCAAAGACCAACTACGGTTTACATAGATTTTTTTAGTACCTGTTTTACACTTATAGCAACAAGTGGCTTGTATATTAATAATTTTCTTGAAATATTTGGAGGAGCTTCATAAATCTTACAAAACAATATATAAAAGTATAATAAAGACATAGGTAGGCAAGACTGGGAATCAAAGACTCCTCTTTGTAACTGACACCTTCTTAGCTTAGTCCCCACTTCCAATGGAAGCATAGGGGACCACTCTCTTATCCCATCAAAGCTCTTACGTCTGTAGTTTGCTTTGTTTTCTTTTCCTTCTCTTTTCTGGAGAGCAGAGACTTCTATCATTGTACCCTTCTGATCTCTTATGGCATATAATGAAGAATTGACTGAACCCAATTGCTGGGAATTCCCTGGCAGTCCAGTGGTTAAGATTCCATGCTTCCACTGCAGGGGGCACCAGTTTGATCCCTGGTCTGGGAACTAAGATCCCACATGCCCTGCGGTTCGGCCAAGAAGAAAAAAAGTGACAGAACCCAATTGCTACGACTATCGAGAGTTACATGATCTGGTAATGAAATATACAGACAGGAACTATGTGAGAACAATGACATCTGCGAAGACAGATTTTGTCAAGTAAAATAGGTACCAAAAATAAAGTAGGTACCAAGATGTGTAAAACAGACACCAAAACCACAATCAGGTTAAACCAGAATCTGTAGAGACAAAGTCAGGAGTACTGAACAGGCAGGTAAAGATGGTTGAGGCAAGTGAAAGGGCAAAGGACCTGGGATGGTGAGCTGAGGTCACACCTGAGCCCCTGGTGACCTCGTGTGCCCAGTGCATCCACTTGCTTCACTTCCTCACCTTTATACATCCCCAGACATCTGCGCTGTGACTGCTAGACTGTGCTTCTCAAATTGTACTGGACATGCAAATCAGCAGGAGATAGCGTGAAAATGTGCATTCACTCTGTAGGTCTGGGTCCTGGGATCCTGCATCTAACGAGCTCCAAGTTGATGCTGAGAAGCACAGTTTGAGGAGAAGGTAAATCAAGGCCTATAAGGAAACCAGCCTATTGTACTTTGGACCCTCATCTGATTCCCATGCTCCCAGGCAACCACTTTAGCCATGCTGGTGTAGGCTTCTGTTCCTGTTTCTAAATACATTACTCTCTGATTCATCACTTTTTTTTTTTGTGGTATGCGGGCCTCTCACTGTTGTGGCCTCTCCCGTTGCGGAGCACAGGCTCCGGATGCGCAGGCTCAGCGACCATGGCTCACAGGCCCAGCCGCTCTGCGGCATGTGGGATCCTCCCCGACCGGGGCACGAACCCGTGTCCCCTGCATCGGCAGGCGGACTCTCAACCACTGCGCCACCAGGGAAGCCCTGATTCATCACTTTTAAAACCCTTCTTCCGACTTACTGTTTTAGAAGATGTGGATTTTAATTTACACCTGTTTATTTCCTCTCTCCATCCTAATATATCTCAACTTTTTGTTAAATCCACAGTAGGTGTTATTGTTACTATGTCCACAAATATTATGGTCTAATAAATCATATTCTGTGATTACATTTTCCTAGTACAACTTTTTTTTTGGACTTTTAATTTTTTCTTTCTTTTAAAATGTTTTCCTGGTGGGCGGTTTATTTTTCCTTCTGTTCTTAGTGGAATTTCTGTCATTTAGGTGATTTACTTTTTCTTTTTTTTTTGCAGGTGATTTACTTTCAAGAGTTCTCCTTTGCCTTCCCATTCATTCTATTGATTTTATAAGCTTTTTTGTGCGGTATGCGGGCCTCTCACTGTTGTGGCCTCTCTCGTTGCGGAGCACAGGCTCCGGACACGCAGGCTCAGCGGCCATGGCTCACGGGCCCAGCTGCTCCGCGGCATGTGGGATCTTCCCAGACCGGGGCACGAACCCGTGTCCCCTGCATTGGCAGGCGGACTCTCAACCACTGCGCCACCAGGGAAGCCCCATTCTATTGATTTTAAAAAGAAGGTTTCAACTGTCACTTTTTTAGGTTTCCAGCATTCTTCTTTGTTCTCAGCCTATTCCTTATATAATAACATACTGTAGGGGTTATAAGTTTCTTTAGAAAAGTTTCTTCCAATCTCCCTGCAAGGTAAGCCTATGGCTTTTTGGCATTGCATGCAGGAAGGGTTTGGGAGGGGAAGTCTTATCATTCAGTATGCAGACTGTAACTTAACTCTCCCAGTGTCCAGGCAGAACCTCATCCTTGTTCTCCTCGGACCCTGGTGTCCCAGAAGGCTACAATCTCTCTGATTCTCCAGAGAATAAACCAAACAGTCTTCTGGGAGGTGCAGCATGGAACAATCACCTGACAGCGCAGGTAGGGTTGCAGACAGAGGTCTAACTACTCTTTATGCAGACTTTGAAATAATACCCTTATATTTAGTCCCCTTTCTTCCATTGTACCCAGTGCCTCTAATTCCTGAGACTTCCTGGGTTCTTCAGGGCAAATGATCTTGCTCTTCCTACCCTTTACAGGCATTTAAATTTGACCTTCCTTTTCTCTGCTGCATCATATACCAATGCCCCATTTACCTTCTGTTACCACAAAACTGGGTTCGCCTCTTGGTGGGTGTTGAGCCAAAAGACACAACCAAGCCAAAGATCTGGAGAAGGAAGGATTAATTACTTGCAAGAAATAAGGAGAATACTGGGGATCTCTCCCAAAGCAGTATCTCCCCAACAGCAAAATTGGGGAAGTTTTAAGATAAGGGTACATGCATATTCATGAAGTGGTGTGAGCAGAGGAGAATTCAGCATAGAATTGGGGCCAAGGTTGACAGATTCCAAGCTTTAGTTGAATGAAGTCACGAGGGTCAGAAAATGTCAACATCATCCCTTAGGCTCCAGTTGATCAGGTGGTTGAGTGCTCAAGGGGGGTTTTATTTCTGCAAAAATGTGCTTCAGGCTAATCCTTACCATTGAAGCAGAACTGGGAGTCTTTACAACTGATTCATTAATCTGTAGATACTATCCTTAAAGCAGACATTCCCCAAATTCAATTATTCCTAAAAAGTTTACTTAAAAGCTCTTATCTCAGTTACTTCTATTTTATTTACTTAAAAGTTTTTGACAGCCAAAAAATAAGGAATTCCCTAATTCCCTGGCTGTCCAGGGGTTAGGATTTCATGATTGCACTGCCGAGGGTGCAGGTTCAATCCCTGTTCGGGGAACTAAGATCCCACAAGCTGCGAAGTGTGGCCAAAAAAAAAAAAGTTTTTGTCATATTAGTATTTTTCTTACTGACAAAATTTGTAAGAGGAATAATAAGGTCTTATTTGATTTCAGTAAATCTAGGTACAATAAAAATATTATACTTAATGTTGAGGACTCTGAATTAATCAAACCAACAAGCTTAAGCTAATGTTAATACCAGGTATTAATTCAATACTGAATATTTCCCAGATCACGTGAACCTGAAATTCATTCTGGCCAGCTTCTTTTATATTTCTTGAGTAAGTGCTTAATTTCCTTTAAGCCAATTAAATAGACCTTTCACAAATTAATTTTGGCAACTCCATACATCTACAACACACACATAGATACATACAAACACACAAACACAGAGACCATGAGTTCTCATTCCAAAATTTCAGCCATGAATCAGGCACAACAATGTAAAAGCCATCACTTACAAAGGAGGTTGGATTCAAGTTGGCTTTCTGGTAGATGGAACAAATTAAGGTCACCTGTCTAGATGACTAAACCCTCTCTACTAATATTTATGGAAAAGACCCCCATAGTATATTTGCATTTTAAAAAGCTGGCAGAAAGAAGGGTTCCTGGAGAAGTGCGGGCAGAACACTTGCATCTCAGAGGCAAAGGAGGAGAAATGCACGTTCCTCCTTGGAAAACTTTGTTTCCTGAAGGCCAGAAAAAAGTCTTTTCCTCAGTACTTACAAGCCTCTTAAGATAAGTAGGGGCAGTTGGGGGAGTGGTAAAAGGATTGATGGGTTTTCAGATTATTTCTGGAGCCACACCTCTGGTCCCATAAAGATTAGATTTGTAAAACAAGGATAGTTCTTTTTTCCTCAGAGAACAGGGTGGTCACCTCAATGAGATCAAAGGACTGACACACCCTTTCCCTGTGTTGTCATGCTTTACTCTCCCTCCTTTTGCTTAGCAGAGAAGGTCTCCCCACCAAATTCCTATCAGGCGCCAAATATCAGCTATGGTCAGTTCAGTCAGACTGGTGGCCTTGCATTTTGGTAACCTATTTACAACCACTTTTGGGGGTCACACACCTCAAAAGTGCCGTGTGATCTCAGAAAAATTTCTGGGTTTAAGAAATTCTTCAACTATGGCCCTCAGTTTGGCCTTTGGTCTGAAGAGATTTGCCTACAGCCTCAGGTAGTCCCATTTCCAAAGGTAACTGTCTAGTAGTGTCTTCAGAGTGGAAAGGCAATCAGACAGAAGATCACTAGAATGAGTACTCAAAGAAGCATAGAGAGGAGCGGTAGTTAAAGTTTTAAGTACCTTTTATACCATTAATCTTCCATTAGCCTTCTACAACAAATCTTTCAATGAGGCTATTTTGGAATTTTGAAGCCCTTTGGGGCTTCTGCATACCAATTAAAATAGGTACAATAGTTTACAATGAGGGCTCTCTAAAATTTTAAGTTTAGATATTTCTCCAATTCAAAGGATCTGTGGAGTTAGCTCTATAAATATTTTCCCCTGCTAATAAAAGATGAAAATGAAACAGGAGGGAAGGGCAGGGGACAACCTTTAAAAGAATGACATAGTCATAGGACATGACAAAAACTGGTTAAAACCAACTAGGTCCAAGATAGCAGAAGATTCAACTTCCAGTAGAACTTGAGCCTAATTATATGCTCATTGTAATACATTAGCATATGCTAAATGATACATCCACTAGCACCATGACCATTCTGACGCCAACCATAAAAGGTCAAAAAGTGGGCGGTGGCCCAATTCCTGGAAATCTCCACCCCTTCCCCCCCACAAAGAGTTGGAATAATCCTCCCACTCATTAGCCAATGAAATTACCCAGCCCATAAAAACTAACCACACCATATTTCAGGGCTTCTCGCCTTCTGAGGTGGTCCACACTCTGTCTGTGGAGTGTGTTTCTCTCTAAATAAATCTACTTCTTACCTATCACTTTGTCTCTCATTGAATTCTTTCTGAAGTGATACAGCAAGAACCTCAGCTTCATTAAATCCTGAGACCAGGTGTGTGATCTCAATAAAAAGACCGTGGGTTCAAGTCCCAGTCTGAATTGCGTGGTTTCAAAAACATTTACTACTGCTGTTTCCAGTAGACCCTGCAGGCACAGATCCTGAAGACTGATGGCTTTAACTGTGCAATCAAAATTGTTTTGGAGTGTCAAAAGAACCCCAGCTTGGCCATTTCAGGGCCTGATTTCCTTTATTTCCCAATTAAGTACTTGCAAGCATACATAAACCCGGCTGTTATTCCCATAGGTGGCTGTTTGCACCCGAGCTGTTTGGCTTTTGAGGCACAATTTCCCAGTATTAATTTCATAGTTCAATTCAGATATGAGACATCCAAACAACTTTCTGAGGACAGTGTAGTGGATCGCACATGTGCTGCTTCTGAGTCTAGCTCCCCAAGGAGGGTCGGTTTGACTTCTTTTATGAGGCTTGGTTTCTCCCAGGGACAGCGTAAAACCATCACGGGTGCTCAGAGGTGCTTGGTGATCAGTTTCCATCAAGCCTCCTAGACGAGCACTATTTACTTAGTGGTCATGGTGAGGGTTCCCCTATGGGACCACTGCGCATCGCGAGGATTGATCCTCAGACACTTCTGCAAGGTCGTCAGTCACCTGAGGATGCCGTGTGGCTGGATGGAGAAAAATATCCTTTTATTCTTCGGAGCTGAATAATTCAGTCTCTCATTTCACTAGCAAAAGTTTTGTTCAGGCCATATATCAACTCATTTTTTTTCCAGTTTAAGCCAAATTTAACAAAAACCCGACCACCTATGTTTCCCTGGGCCTCTTGCCCAGACCCCCTAGGCCTTGCCTAGGAAACGCACCAGTGCCCCTTAAGATTCCAAGTCTTAAGTGAAACCCAGCTCAAATAAAATTTTGACAATTATCACCCAAACAATAAGATCCAAATATCAGGAGAACTCACCAGAACACCTGAGGAGTACCGAGAAGCAGTGGGGCTCAGTGGGCCCATGCTGTTCCAGGTGGACGCCAAGTGTCCTCTGCCAGGTGTCTCCGATATCCTGCCGACTACACCAAGCATATGTCAATGAAAAATAAATCAGTCGATCTAAGAAAGAAACAAATCTTTATTCAAGCCAAATTTGAGGATTATAACCGAGGAAGAGCATCTCAGAAAAAGCTTTGAGGACTGTTCCACCCATCAGAAGTCAAGGCACAGTTATATAAGTTTTTTGAGACAGAAGCTGTACACGAAATGACGTGTGATTGACAGTTTACACAATCCAGATCTAAGCACCATGCTACCCCTGTCAAGAAGGAATGTTATTCTTAAGGGGTTGTCTTATTAATGCTAAGAGAACGTTGCTCTTTACGGTTGAGCAGGTATTTCCACTGATGAGGGAGGTTTGGTCAATGCACAATGCAGACACACATGCACAGTTGGGGGAGAGAGGAGGCCAAAGGGCAGAGAAGAATTTCTACATGAAAATTTTTCTTGTCTCACCATAAAATATGAATTTTATTTCACACAAGAAAGAAGTGACTGGACATGGGAGGGAGATGGGATGGGGGAGTTTTGGGGAATAAGAGGCAGGGTTACTGTGGAATTGAGGATGGAATGACTGAGGGATGGTGCCATCCTAGGAAGTACTGCACAGATAATTGTGTGGCCTGTGTGAAGTGACATTTATATGTTGACTTTGAAAATATGAAGTCATGTGCTTTCTAGAGGCTCTTAAAGATAATCAATCTGGGAGAGATTTAGGTAAAACAGTTTCTTCGAGGTATGACTTCTTGGAGTTTTCAATATCTCAAAGTTCATTATGAGTCTCCAGTGATGCCAGAACTTCATTTACGCAGGGAAAGCCTGATCTATGAAGATGCACATCTATTTTACCTCTAAGCAGCAGAGGGCAATCTTGTTCTCCTTATGCAGATTGACATACATTTGACAAGGTTGAGATAAATCAGCTAAAATAACCTTAGCTAGTTGCCACTTCTCTACAAAGACAGAATTAAGTTCTTTCATAAAGTCCAGGCAGGGCTTTGAACCCTCTCCTGATAAAATGTGAGGCAGAGAATACCTGCTTCCTGGACTAGTTGGTTCACAAGAGGAAGGGGATAGGGCTGATTGGACACAACTGGCTCTTTCTCCTCTATCAAATAACTGTCCCCTAAGTTGGGGAGTGGGGAGTGAAGTGAGCTGAAGAGAGGGACCAGGACACCGAGTCTAAACAGGAGTAGAGAATAAACATCCCCTCTTAGAAATTATCTAGATTCTTATTCGTATTCAAAGTTACTCCAGCCCGTGAGAATGCCCAGGAAGATAAGAGAGAATTCACACACGCATATTTTGGCTGCAAAGGTCAAAACTTCAGCCCAGGCCTTTTCTCTGAAATATAAGTGAGACTCTGATTTTTTTTTCTGTAGCCACTATTTTCAAAAAGCATCTACGATTTGGAACCTCAGTTATCCTTAACTGACTGTATACACAGAGGCCCAAGGTCTTGGTTTATGTGATCTGGAATGAATAAATTCAATACACCGACAAGTCTCAGCACCAGCTCATGCACTAAGAGAAGAAACAGCACTTATGTGATAAAACCTCCATCTGTGGCTGACCCTGGGCAATGTGTAAGCTGGACATGGGCGGGGCAGTGGGGGGGCGGAACTGAAGGGGAAGGCAGGGGACCTGGGCTCCAAAGTCCAACTAGAAGTGGTCGAATCCCTTCCCCTCTGCGGGCTTCAGTTTCATTTCCTGCATAAAATGAGAGGTTCAAATATGGTGGCATCCTTCCACCTTAACACGAGTTTTATTTTAAATGTACAGAAGGAATAGTTTTTTACTAACGATATGCCTATGTTAAAAAAAGAATCAGCAAAGTGGATGTGATGACATTTCAGATACAGAATAAAGGTTTGCAGATGGCAGAACAGACAATTATTGTTCTCTATCAAGCTTCTTAGCAGAGGGACTTCCCTGGTGGTGCAGTGGTTAAGAATCTGCCTGCCAATGCAGGGGACATGGTTTGGAGCCCTGGTCCAGGAAGATCCCACATGCCACAGAGCAACTAAGCCCGTGCCCCACAGCTACTGAGCCTGCGCTATAGAGCCTATGAGCCACAGCTACTGGAGCCCATGAGCCACAATTACTGAAGTCCGTGTGCCTAGAACCCGTGCTCCCCAGCAAAAGAATCCACCGCAATGAGAAGCCCACGCGCTGCTAGACACGAGAAAGCCCACATACAGCAATGAAGACCCAACACAGCCAAAATATAACAATAAATAAATTAATTAATTAAAAAACCAAAACGGTTTCTTAGCAGAAAACAGCAGAACTGGCTCTAGATCCGGTGGAGAGGAGCTCGTTAGAAGATACTAAGTATTTACTTCACAGAACCTGCAGGTCAGGATTGGGGTTGGATGTGGAAACTGTGCAAGAAGCAACAGCCCAGAGGGCAGTGCTGGATTCCTGGTGGAGCCCTTGCTGCAGCCTCCAGAGGACTCCAGCTCACCGCACCTGCGCTGGGGCGGGGCTCCGCCTGGCATCTCCACCAAGGCTGCCTAGTAAAGCTGGGCATCTCTCTGCCATCATCGTTCATTCCCCTCTCTTGGCCAGCTGGATTCTCAGGGTGCCTGCCTCCTTTTTCCCAGTGAAAATCTTGCTCCTTGTGCTCTAGTTTCAAGAGAGGTTGGTAGACGGCTTTGCCTCAGGGAGACAACGTGTATAAGGGAGTAATTGCCCAGATGTAGAAACAGAACTCAAAAATATTGCATTACCAAAGAGTATAGCAAATGTCCCTGCCTGCTGTTATTATATCATCCTATAGGCAGAAATCCAGCAAACTGAGATTTAATGCATCACTTAATGCATTTGATTTGCTTGTGAATGCTCATACATCATGGGACCATAGAACCACCCTATGTTAATTTGCCATCACATGATAAATAGTTATTTAAAAAATCAATTCTGGGAAGTGAAAGTTGTTACTGTGCTCATGGCTCTGGAAAAGGGCGTGTTATGTTAAATGACTCATTGAATACTAATTCAATGTGCAGCTAAGTGGAGAGGTTGGTTGAATACGTTGTCTTAAAGAGGATTTTTGAGGGGAGGTCGAGTAGTTGGGCAGAGGGGCCAGTCAGCTCTTAAGTGTTGGTTTTGCAGTGGTTAGCTCTTTTAACACATTTCAATAGCTCTTTTAACACATTTCAAAATCACCTAGGGTTCTTGTTAAAATCTTAGGCTGATTCCTGACTTAATGAAGCGATATCTGGGGAATATCATCTGGAATATACGATGGTTATAATGGTGTGAAAGCAATACACATTCAGTAGAAACGGTAGAAATACAGTGGAAACAGTACTTTGAATTTGGATCTTTTCCTGGGCCAGCGATATTTCGTACGATCCTCTCGTGTGATGGGGGCAGCAACAGCCAGAACTCCCAGTCAGCCATGTGATCATGAGGACAAAAACTTATACAGCCATTCTGTTCTTCACTTTCAGTACAGTATTCAATAAGTTACATGAGATTTTCAACACTGTATTATAAAATAGGCTTTGTGTTCGATGGTTTTGCCCAACTGTAGGCTAAAGTAAATGTTCTGAGCACCTATAAGGTAGCCTAGGCTAAGTTATAATTTTTGGTGGGTTAGGTGTATTAAAAGAATTTTCAACTTATGATATTTTCAACTTACATTGGGTGTATGGGGACATAACCCCATCGCAAGTTGAGGAAGACCTGAATAGTTTAACAAGCTCCTTAAGTGATTTCTTCCATATACCAAACCTTGGGAACTACTGCATTATATGGGAAATATAGGTACCTTGAAGAAACAAAGCTTAAAAATTAAAAACTTATTAATTAATTAAGATAGCAGTGTACCATTTACACTGTATTATTTATTCTAGTCTCTGTTGATTTGGTGTAATATCTGCTATTTACGTTGTAGTCTACAAAATCCGAAGTGACAGTGTTTTACTTTTATCAGGACGTTTGAATTTCAAATGTCTAAACGTTTCCTAGGAGTCCTTAGTCTGCATTTTTCTAAGCCAATCATCACACTCATGGCACGGCTTCTTACCTAAGCTTCTAAATCATTGTCTTTGATAGCAGAACTGGAAATAGGGCTTGTTTCCCCTGCTACTGGGCTTTTAGCCTCGAATTGGCATTTATTTTTTGAAATGTAAAAGTCATCCTCCTTCAAGGAAAAATATTCCATCAAATTTTCCCATTAGCTAAGTTTTTGAAGCCAGTACTTCCCAAACAATGTGCAACAGAAAAATCTAGAGAGCTGTGGAGTCTGCAAGGCCTCTGACTCAGTGGGCCTGGGATGTGGGTGGGGTCTGCACACTGGGCACTCAGCCCAGTGGATGCTGGTGCACGAACCACCCTTCAAACTGCTTGGACTGCCCCAGATCCCCTTGTGATTACCCTTCATAATCACAGGAGGATAGCTGAATTGTGTAAGACAGTTTCTAATGAGTGAAGTCTCAGGCTCAGGAAGAATGCAGACAAATTGGGGTGATCAAAGTGTTGCATTGTGTGTACAGAAATTCCAGGGCTGTGCCTCTGTGTTGGCTGTACCTGCAGAGACGCTGCAGTGACCTGCGGGGGAGACATGGAGCCCAATTGTTCATCATCATTTCTCACCTGTGGGCTCTGCTTCCTGAGGGCAGTGATATGTAACCACCTCTTACACAGGGCTTTAGGAATTTAATACTTTTGCTTATTCCTTTCAACAACCCTGTGAGGAAGGCATTATTATTATCAGCCTCATTTAAAAAAACTGAAGGTCAAAGAAGTTGTCTTGCCCGAGATCATGGCCTGAAAACCGTCACCAGCTACCAGTGAGGATGGATGAACTCCTTAGGGAGCCTTGGCACATGGCTCTGAGCTCAGGTCACTGGCAGCAAAGCTCAGGTGAGAGCAATCGAGCTGCCCTGAGCAAGCCAGCAGAGCTTCCCCTTACCTGGGAGGGAGATGCGGCCTTGGATTGACACCTGACCCCTTCTAACAAGGCACTTGCCGGTGTGGGATCTTGGGAATAACCCTCCTCTCATCCTTACCCGAAGGCATGTCATAGCGTCTGAAATCTCTCCAAGGAGCGTTTTTTCCCTTTGGATTTAAATAGAGCCCATTTGGTCTTAGTGTTATCTGTAAGGGATACCATTTCAAGACCCTGAAAGTACCATTTCCTCTGCAGAAAGGGGGACCCAGGATGGCACCCGGCCCATAAGAGGTAGGTACACACTGAGCCTTGAGCTTGTCTGTGGTGGGCTTAACTGTGTGGTGGCTAGTTATGGTTGGAGGTGCAGGTGGTGGCTATGAAACAGAGGGGTGTTGATGAGGAAGGATAAGGAAAGACAGGACCCTTCTAGTGCCCAGCCTCAGGACAGGGGAGAACTCGTTCTAGGTATGCTCTGCGCTGAATGAGAAAGACTACAGAAACTCATGCACCAGCATTTGGGTAAGGCTTCTCTCTCTCCCTCGCTTCCTTCCTTCCTTCCTTGTTTCCTGAAAAATTGAGTCCAAATATCACTAGGTAGCACTGAGAAAAATTGGGGCCACCTATTGTAAGGGGAGGGACAGGACCAGAGCAGGGTGTCAGAGCCTATACGGGGTGGGGGAGGCACTTGTGTGGGTGAAGGAATAGCAGGAGCAGAGGCCCTGCACCCCTGGTAGTCTTGGCAGGGTGAGGAGGGCGTCCGTGTTCGGTAGCGGTGGTGGCCCAGAACCGGAAGTCAGAGCACAGGGGAGGGAGGGGTCAGTGGGAGGTGGGGGGAGGTGGCGGTAGGAGATGGGGGAGGAGCCCACAAGTACATTTATGGAGCAGAATGGGAGTCAGGGAGTTACAAATATGAAGTGAAACTCAAATCAATCTGCGGTACGGCTTTGGAACTGAAGATATCATTGTGGACCCATGATTTTCAGTATATATAGATAGGTATGAAAATAAATATAGCTATGACTGTTCGTGTGTGCATACCCACACTTGCACAGACACCACCTCAATCAAGTGATCCAAAAAAAATTTTGTTTTGGTTGTGTCTCACGTCTTGTGGGGTCTTGGTTCCCCGACCAGTGAAAACGTGGAGCCCTAACCACTGGACCGCCAGGGTATTCCCAAGTCATCAAAATTAACATTACTAGCAAGGGGGCAATTTCAAATGGTGTGCCCCCGATAGGATTCAGTGAGAAGATTATATCACTTCTGTGATATTCCTGCCCAAAATCATAACCTGAATCTAATTATAAAAAAGTATCAGGCAAATCCAGATTCAGAAACATTCTGCAAAACAACTGGCCTGTAAACTTTGGACGTGTCAAGGCCATAAAAGTCAAGGAAAGACTGATGAATTATTCCAGACAGAAGGAGAATATGATAAGTAGATGCAATGTGTAATTCTAGATTTGATCCTTTTCTATAAAGGACATTACTGGAACAATTGGTGAAATCTGAATGGTGTCTGTGGATTGGATGCTGGATGGGTATCAATCTTGAGTTCCTGACTTTGATGGTTGTTTTGCAGTTATACAGGAGGAGGTCCTCATTTATGGGAAATATACTGAAGTATTCAGGAGTGATGGGGCATCAGGTCACCAACTTATTCTCAAATGGGGTCAGGAAGAGAAGTTCTTTGTGCTATTATTGGAACTTTTCTGTAAGTTTGAAGTTATTTCCAAAAAAAAGATTAAAAGATGTATGTATTTCTGTAAAAGTGCTTTTGGGATTTGAGAAGTTCCTCTTAACTTTTTTTTCTCATTGAGGTATAATTTCCATGCTAAAAATTCAGCCCTTTGGGTTGTATAATTCAATGAGTTTTTGACAAACATATATAGTCATGTAACCACCATGAACATATAGAAACCTTAACTGTGTATGTCTCTGACTTTTAAAACTGTTAAGGAATTAGTTGGGCTTTTAGAAACGCTCTAATTTATTTTACAGGTATAAATATTAAACATTTTATTACAGTTCCCTTTCAAATATTCAGATATGGAACATGTAATACTGAAATATGTCTGACTCTCTTAAACAGGTTAGCAATTGTGTGATAAAACAAGCAAAGGGGCATGGCATGAAATCTGCCCTTCACTGCAGAGAATGTTCGCTTCTGCAGTCCTTTCCCCATCAATGCGGAATTAGTGCAGCGTGGGGAGAGGGATGTACCTCTGCCAGGAAAAGCCTCATTGGCAGCAGGGAGAAGCCCTACCCACCTGCCCCTCGGCTCCCCAGGCACCTTCCTCAAGATGCCACTCTCCCAACGGCTAAAAAAACACACCTACACGCTCCCCTGTGGTCTGCAGGCACTTAACTTCCTTGTCCTCCAGTCTGCTAATGGGCTGTGAGGTACGGGCTGACACTTGCTCAGACACAGCAGAGACCAGCGCTGTGCGCTGGGGCTCAGCTCTCACGGTGGCTTGGAGGGAAGGAGTCGGAAATGGATCATGTTCACTGCAGCTGTATTTACGATAGCCAGGACACAGATGCAACCTAAGCGTCCATCGACAGATGAATGGGTAATGAAGAGGTGGCACATATATACAATGGAATATTACTCAGCCATAAAAAGAAATGAAACTGAGTTATTTGTAGTGAGGTGGGTGGACCTAGAGTCTGTCATACAGAGTGAAGTAAGTCAGAAAGAGAAAAGCAAATACCGTATGCTAACATATATATATGGAATCTAAAAAAAAAAAAAATGTTCTGAAGAATCTAGGGGCAGGACAGGAATAAAGACACAGATGTAGAGAATGGACTTGAGGACACAGGGAGGGGGAAGAGTAAGCTGGGACGAAGTGAGAGAGTGGCATGGACATATATACACTACCAAATGTAAAAGAGATAGCTAATGGGAAGCAGTCCCATAGCACAGGGAGATCAGCTCGGTGCTCTCTGACCACCTAGAGGGGTGGGATAGGGAGGGTGGGAAGGAGACGCAAGAGGAAGGAGATATGGGGATATATGTATATGTATAGCTGATTCACTTTGTTATAAAGCAGAAACTAACATACCAATGTAAAGCAATTATACGCCAATAAAGATGTTATAAAAAAAAAAAGAAAGAAATGGATCACTGAGCATGAGATTCATAGGTTCTTTCCTTAATTCATTCTCTAGCTTCCCTGCCGACATTCTTGCAGCCAGACAGAAAAATTCAACTCGTCACAACTCAGAGGTTCAGGGAAAGGGAGATTATTTTCTCTGTAATTGAAACTTTCTCCTGAGCCCTCTCCTGTGGGATACTAGGCAAAAATTAATTACATCTCCAATCCTGTCTAAAGCGTATTCCCTTTAAGTGGGGTTCATTTTCCATTAGTTAGAAATGCTCAATCCCTCATATAACTTCTCTTCCCGTCTTTATTATTAAGATTGTGTCTGAATTTGAAGAATATAGCTTACTTGACCTTGTGGCTCTGTGGGGAAGTTGGGGTCCCCAGGAAGCCCTAGAGACCTGTGCTGCCCAATACATCTCCTGGTTTCTGGATGATTTGTCTTTCCTGCTGGGTAACAGCTGGGTGGGTATGACTCAGGGTTGTTATTTTTCCATTGGCAGTGCACTTAGAGGTGCTTTCTGGGTGGTCCTATTTCATGTCAGCTCCTGCTGGCACCATGAACAGCTAGAGAGCAGGCTAAGACACTCATATGTCTCCAGCTTCTGCTTTTTGTCCTGCAGGATTTTCTGCAGGACCCCTTTGTCCCAATTAAGACAACTCCTTCTGGCAATTTCCTCAAGACAGACAGGCAGGTATGTCCAGGTCCTGTGCAGCTCCAGTGGACAGGGCCATGGACCTGGGATGCTGGGGAAGTGGCTGAACCTCTCTCTCCCTAAGATTCTTCATCCATAACGTGAAAATAACGGTAGCTAACGTTAATTGAGCACTTACTATATTTGGCACTCTTCTGTGTTCTTTATAATATACCAGGTAGTTCCTAAGTCAGTGCCTCTCAAATTCTCTGAGAATGACTAGTTTCAGAGAAACAAAGAAACAAATGACTAGTTTCTTCTTTAATTTCCAATTTGACACAGAGCAATGTTTTTGCAAAATACAATAAAAATGAATTAATAAAAAGTTACATAGAAAAAAACTATAAAACTTGTACATATTGTCCATTGAAAGTTTAAGTGACTAATACAATCACTATTCTAGTATTAATACCTTGTTACTTCACAAGCATAACTTCACAGAAAGTTATGAGTAGAATAGTGACTCCCCATATTAAGGGCCTTTATACACACTTTGAATAAATGCTGTATGTGTCAATATTTAGAGTTTGTAATGTGACAAATGAGCTTTCTTTTTGTTTATAAACTCATCGATATAAGTTTCCCTACTTAACTATACTTTCATATTGATCTAGTTGCAGACTGGTAGCAAGCAATTTGTGGATGGCATTCATCCATAAAATTCTCTTTGTTTTTTGTTTTTAAGAATTATTATTTTTTATTGAAGTATAGTTGATTTACAATATTGTATTCATTTCAGGTGTACAGCACAGTGATTCAGTTATACATGTTCAGTTATACATATTCAGTTATACATAGAGATTCAGTTATAACATATTCAGTTATACATATATTCTTTTTCAGATTCTTTTCTCTTATAGGTTATTACAAAATATTGAATATAGTTCCCTGTGATATACAGTAGGTCCTTGTTGGTTATCTATTTTATCGTAATAGTGTGTATATGCTAATCCAAAACTCCTAATTTATTCCTCCCCCTTTTCCCCTTTGGTAACTATAATTTTGTTTTCTATATCTGTAGGTCTATTTCTGTTTTGTAAATAAGTTCATTTGTATCTTTTTTTTGTTAGATTGCACATATAAGCAATGTCATATGATATTTGTCTTTGTCTGGCTTACTTCACTTAGTATGATAATCTCTAGGTCCACCCATGTTGCTGTAAATGGCATTATTTCATTCTTTTTTTATGGCCGAGTAATATTCCATTGTATATGTATACTATGTCTTCTTTATCCATTCCTCTGTTGATGGACATTTAGGTTGTGTCCATGTCTTGGCTGTTGTTAATAGTGCTGCAGTGAACTTTGGGGTGCATGTATCTTTTCGAATTATAGTTTTGTCTGAGTATCTGCCCAGGAGTGGGATTGTAGGATCATATAGTAACTCTATTTTTAGTTTTTTAAAGAACCTCCATACTGTTCTCCATAGTGGCTGTACCAATTTACATTCCCAGCAACAGTGTAGGAGGGTTCCCATAAAATACACTTTGAAAAGCACTCTTTCATATGTTTTTACATGCATTAACTAATTTAATCATCACAATAAGTCTATGAGGACAATATTATTATTATACAGCTAGTGAATTCATCTAATAAGTGTCAGAGTTTGGGGACCCAGGTTTTGAGACTCCAAGGCCCCTGTTCATACTATGTTGTGAAGGCATGAAGGGACGTGCCAGGTAGAGTTTTCTTTCCTGGGTCTTGGAGACTCCTGGTGGAGTGAACTAATGATCAGTAGTCTGTGTGAACCAGCAAACGAGATGAGGTGGTTAAAGGCATGGGATGGAATTAGAGTGGGCTGGATCAGTCTCTGCCCTCCAGGACCAATGAAAGTATTGGGCAAAATCAAAGAACCTGTGGTGGGGTCTGGGCTCCTGGTCCTGGGGGTGTGGGGAGGCCCAAGACTAAAGAGGCCCCTGTTGTTCAGTGGAGATTATATCATTCAACCAGAAGATAAGGAGTAAAGCATGCAAAGGATCACCATTTGTTCTGCAAACCAAATGGCTGATATGGACTGTTGATTGTAGATAGCAGAACAATCGGACTAATTAACCAAATGCAGCTGAAAGGGATGCTCGACCCAGCTCTCCATCCTGCTGCATTCCTCATTTAGAAGGGAGGCTTGGCTCCTAATAAATCTTTATTTCTAGAAAGTTCTAGAAACTTCCCTTTTAAAAGTAAAGTGTTTTAATGGAAAAAGAATAAAATGTTTCCAATACTTTACCTTACTCTTGCAATTTAAATAAGATCTTAAGGCTTTGGGAAACATCTTCTCCATTATAAAGCAGATAAAGAGGTAGAGGGTATATTTCCTGAATTGTCTTATCAAAAGGAGTCTGGGTTAGAAACAGGTGATGCTATTCAAGCTGTTCTTTTTTTTTTTTTTTTTTTTTTTTTTTTAATTTTGCGGTACGCGGACCTCCCACCCCCGCGGCCTCTCCCGCCGTGGAGCACCGGCTCTGGACGCGCAGGCCCAGCGGCCACGGCCCACGGGCACAGCCGCTGTGCGGCACGCGAGACCCTCACGGACCGGGGCACGAACCTGCATCTCCCGCATCGGACCCCCAACCACTGCGCCATCAGGGAAGCCCAAGCTGTTCTTGCCAAATGCAGGGAGGTGGAAAGAAACCAAGAGAGGGTAAGGTGTGTGTGTGTGTGTGTGTGTGTGTGTATGTTTGTTTCTCCGCTCTGGGTGGCAGCTCTCTGACTTCCTCACCAATAAACTCTGATCCAGAGTGACTCCATAGAAGTAGAGGTGACTGCAGGTCAGCAGTAAGTAATGGGACTATCTTGTTTACAGAAGACTCTCAACTTCCTAGGGGTAGACATGAGTGAGGCCGAGGTTTGAGAATTGGGGTACAGTTGTCCATCTGAAATACTGCACCTACAATTTCTCCTCCTCTGTTCCTTGGACAGGCCTTTCTCCAAGACCTAGTATAAGGCCCAGGTCTGGAGTTCCATTTGACAGCACCCCATCCCCATGCCAAGCTACAGAGAAAAAGAACACACCAGTTTAGCCTAAAACACAGTATGATCACTTGTTTAAAATCCTTTAATGACCCTGTCCTTAGGCTAGAGTAAAAATTTCTTAAAGGTGACAAGGCCCATTGTAATCTCAACCTTCATGGTAGGCAGAATAATGGCCTCCCAAAGCTGTCCCTGTCCTATTCCGAGAGCAACCCGTGAATATGTTAGGTTACATGGCAAAGGGATATTAAGACTGCGTAGAAAATTAAGTTTGCTCATCAGCTGACACTAATCTAGGGAGAGCATCCTGGGTTATCCAGGTGGGTCCAGTGTAATCACAGGGTCATTACAAGTTGAAGAAGGAAGCAAAAGAAGAGAGTCAGAGGAATGTGGTGTGAGAAGAACTTGGCCAGCTGGTGCTGACTTTGGAGATGGGAAAGGGAACAATGAGCTAACCATGCAGGCAGCCTCTAGATGCTGGAGAAGCAAGTAAATCAGTTCTCTGCTAGAGCCTCCAGGAGAAACAGCTCTGCCAACACTTTGATTTGAACCCAGTGAGACCTCAGTTGGACCTCTCACCTACAGAACCGTAAGATAATATGTTTTTCTTGTTTTAAGCCACCGAGGTTGTGGTAGTCTGTTGGAGGATTTAAGCTCAGCTTCCAAAGAGGAAAGCCAGCAGTATCTTTCTCTTTTTTCTTTTTTCTCTTCTGTCGTAGTTCTATCATCAGTTTCGCCTCTCTCAATGCACGGTTAAATGAGAGAAACATCCTAGAGCAGGTTAGCAGGTTCTTTCTAGTACTAGGTGGGACAGTTATTATGAAAATTATTCAAGATTATGAATGTAAAAGGATTCATTCCAGAATGCCTGTGATACCCAACAGATCCTATAGGTAAAGCGTAGTTCTATCCATTTAAATGTATTTGCTCTATTGCTCTCTGGAATTATAAGCCCTGGATGTGGGTCCTGGTTTGAAAATGCTTCATATAGACTGACCTTGGTCAGCAGTGTGGCAGGGAGCACCCCAGCTGAAAATGATGAAGCTGAAAGGAACGAGGATATGTCCTTATAACAGGCTTAGTAACAGCCCTTTGCTGACAGTCGCAGAAAGGTTTTCAATGTGGTGGTAGGACCAGGGAGTATCAGTGGCAGTGCTTTCACTTCTGATTCCCCAGCAGCGATTGCCTTTCCCAAGACCATGGAGTTCTGAGCTCGGCATTGAGCTGAGCTTTCTTCCCTGCCCTACTGCCCCCAGCTGGCCCCTCAGGGCTTTGTTGCATTAAAGGGCTGTGTGACCTCAATCTTTCTGTGGCTGAGTCTCCTCTTTTCTCAAAAGGAAGCTAGAACCTCCCTCCCAGAGACCTGAGAGGATAGCTGTTTGTAGTACCCAGGGAGCAAACGCTGAGGGCTGGGTTGTATGCGATTAAAGTGACGATGATATGGTTCTATATAATTAATTCAGTCATGTTCTTAGTTACAGTTGTCATGTGCTTCTCTGTTCATATGAGATCTGTTTCATTTTATTCTTTTATAATTTTTGTTGGAGTATAGTTGATTTACATTGTTGTGTTAGTTTCAGGTGTACAGCAAAGTGAATCAGTTATACGTACACATATATCCACTCTTTTAGCTCCCTCCCTCCCTCCCTCCCTCCCTTCCTTCCTTCCTTCCTTCCTTCCTTTCTTCCTTCCTTCCTTCCTTCCTTCCTTCCTTCCTTCCTTCCTTCCTCTCTCAGGATCTGAGTTCCCTGACCAGGGATCGAAACTGTGCCCCCTGCATTAGGAGCACAGGGTCTTAATCACTGGACTGCCAGGGAAGTCCCCATATCTTTGTTTTCTATATCTGTGACACTGTTTTGTAGATAAGTTTATTTGTACCATTTTTTTTAGAGTCCACATATAAGAGATATCACATGATATTTGTCTTTCTCTGTTTGACTTCACTCAGCATGACAATTTCTAGCTCCATCCATGTTGCTGCAAATGGCATTATTTTGTTCTTTTTTATGGCTTAGTAATATTCCATTGTTTATATGTACTTCTTTATCCATTCTTCTGTTGATGAACATTTAGGTTGCTTCCATGTCTTGACTATTATAGGTAGTGTTGCAATTATCAGCTCATGCAGTTCAATATCAAAAAAAAGAAAGAAACTGTTTCAATAGCAACCTAGATGGAGTGATCAGGGCTTCATCAGCTGTTCATCTACTCATTTACTCAACAAATATTTATGAGCATGCACTACATGCCAGGCAGCATTTTATGCACTGGTGACATGGGAGAGAACAGACAAAGATCTCTGCACTCATAGCATCTACTCTAGTGAGGGATCAGTAATAACCAAAAATAGGACAAGTGCTGTAGAAAAATAAGGCAGGGAAGGGACTAGAGGATTCCTAGAGATAAGGTTAGTGAGGGAGGCCTCTGTGAGAATTGAGATTTGAACGAAAATCAGAGGATGTGAGGGAGGAAATTATGTGTATATCTGGGGGAAGAGTTCTGAAGGCAGGGGGGCAGCAAGTTCATCACCATCGGTCATTATCTGTTAATCAGAGAATTGTTAATATTACTCCATATCCTACTCTCTGTACACCAGGGCCAACCACTATCTGGTCAAACGTTCTGGGCTTGGGTCAGTCTCTGTTCCTTAGCTTCCAAAATCTTACATTCACCGGCTCCCAATGTCTGAAATATTAGATTGAACCATATGAAATTGCCAATATGCAATCATTTTTGATCCACAGAAATGGAAGCTTCACAAGGTTCAACCTAATACATTTGGCACGGTCCCAAGCTGTAATGAAAAGTAAGTGTAAAATACAAGCACCCCAGGAGTGGCTTGGAGGAGGCATTTGATGTTATGTTAACTCTCTTCTCTTACCCTTTCCTCTCTGAGAAATTCTGGTGATTTAATTTCTTCCACAAAAATGTGTAGGGAGCTGATAGTTGAGCCTTTTGTACAAGCTGGCATTAATGATGGTCACTCTAACTTTTCCAAGCATGTTTATGCTTTAAAGTTTATACTCCCTGGGTGGTTGGCCATAGGGAACTCATGTACACACCTACCCACGGCGGGCATGGTCTTATCCAACAGGTCAACGAACATCTCAATACAATTGGCTGTAAGGGTTGAACACAACCGCAGGCAGGCAACCCTCCTGCCAGCTGCTTTGTCTCATGTCTCAGTTTTTCTCTCTATGGTCCCAACTAGCTGTGGGGCTGGAGCAAAAAGAGTGCCCAGGAGCTGTTGAGAAGAGCTGCCAGTGGATGTTGAACTTCCTCAAGGCTTTAGGTCTTCTCTGATGACCCTTCAGGACCATTATACACGTACATTGTACTGAGCGAGGCTGACGTCTTCAGGGAGGGCTTCACATTCAGACTTCTGCTGTTTACCCCAAATGCAGTTTAATGTGTGTGTGTGTATACACCTATTTTTATAAACATTCAAAATTTACAATTTTCATAACTGCTTCAATATTCTTTCATTTTTAAAAAATATATTGGAATCCTTAAAAAGTCACTTAGCCTTCTTTAAGAGCTTTGTGAAACCCTAGGGCAGTTTCACTGAGAGGGTCAAGGAGATGAGAAAGTACAGGACTTCTCTGTGACACTGGGACCATCTGGATCATTATCACCTGCAAACTCTTGGGCCTTCTCCTGCCTACTGAGTCAGAATCATTGGCACCGGGGCCAAGGAGCCTACATTTGAATAAGTTCCCCCAGGTAACTTATACAAACTCCAGTTTGAGAGCGTAGAGCTAGGGAATTGGATGGGTCATTAGACACTGCATTTCCCTAGGAAAGGACTCGGGCTGAGAATGGAAGGAAGTCAAAGACCCTGATGAATCTGGGGCAGTGACTAATGGTGACAGAGATGAGAAGTGGAAGAGGGATGTTAGGTGCATGGCATGACTCTCAGGCAGGAGGTCTCTCCCATGAGTGGCCAAGTAACAATGGATGTATCTTGGGCCCACCAGATGTTCCAGGCCCTTCCCTGGACGTCGTCTTGTTGGAGCTCCACAGCTGCGCTGGGAGGTTCTGAGGTAGATCAAATAATATCAGAGCCACCTTCCCAAAGAGGAGAGGGGTAATGAACATCTCTCCTGTCCTTATCCCACGCTCCCGCCTTGGCATCACACTTCTGGTGACACCCAGATGGACATGGCAGACAGGAAACTCCCAAATGGTTCTGCTCTTATTTTAATCCCCGAATCCATATACTATGCTTGATGGTGACTTGATAAGGAGTTACTGATAGTTTAGCTTCCTAGAGTGAAATGTGGGAGCTATTTGTGAAATCCCAGCAATTTATTAATAATTCAGGGTGACCTCTAATCAGGATGAAAATTGGCTTCTTTGTCAAGTGCAGAGGAAGGATAATTGGTGTATTTGAAATAGGCCTTGTCCACATAGCCCCTCTGCCCACTTCTTTTGCTTCCGGGCCTTCTGTGAGTCACACCCTTGACAGTGGGCAGAGCCAGTAGCCTGGACAGAAGGGGAACACACAACAGACTTTGAACTCAAGATACCCTGGGTCTAGCCTGCTGATCCCAGCCTGGCCAGTCACAGTCACAGCTTAGCCTGTCTTCCTGGGTGGCTTTCAGAAACCCAGGCTTCCAGGCTGGAGTGACTCAGCCGCCCACCGGCCTCGTTGAGGCAATGTTCCCCACTCACTCAGCTATCCCATTGTCCAAGAGAAGCCTGGATCTTACCGTTCCCTTTCCTCAAGAGTCTCTGCTCCCAGCTGCGAAATGCCCATGAACTGCAGTGCTGTGGGCAGCTCTGTCCTTATGCCTGGGCAGCAGGAGCCCCTGGCCTAAGCCTTGGCTTCAGATGCACATGTCACAAACACTGAATCACAAACACTTCTGCCTTTGTGGTCTAGTAAGAACATTTTTTAAAAGTTTTGGAACTAATTAAGTAAGAGTTATCAGAAAGGAATCCTGAGGTTTTTTCTGATACCAAATATGTCATTCCAACAGCAACTGGCTGACCTACAGTGTAATTCAATGTTGACACTACTTGGAATTAGCACAGACTCCACAGGTTAAGGGCTCAATCCCACCAGACTGTCCCCACTTCATATGCCAGTCACAAATGGGGTCTGCGGGCACCTGCAATTCTGCCCAGCTGACTACAAATTCAGGGTTTCCCATAACCCCCTCTTCAGGTTCCATAATTCACCAGAATGACTCACAAAACTCAGGAAAGCACTTTACTTACAATGACAGGTTTATTATAAAGGAGACAAGTCAGGAACAGCCCAATGGAAGAGATGTATAGGGCAAGGTATGGGAGCTGGCACAGAACTTCCATGCCTTCTCCAGGCATGCCACCCTCCCAATACTTTTCCTTTTTTTGTTTTTTCTTAATAAATTTATTTATTTATTTTTGGCTGCACTGGGTCTTTGTTGCCGCGTGCAGGCTTTCTCTAGTTATGGCGAGCGGGGGCTACTCTTTGTTGCAGTGCACGGGCTTCTCATTGCCGTGGTTTTTCTTGTTGTGGAGCACAGGCTCTAGGTGCGTGGGTTCAGTAGTTGTGGCTCATGGGCTCTAGAGCGCAGGCTCAGTAGTTGTGGCGCATGGGCTTAGTTGCTCCGCAGTATGTGAAATCTTCCCAGACCAGGGCTCGAACCTGTGTCCCCTACATTGGCAGGTAGATTTTTAACCACTGCGCCACCAGGGAAGAGCCCTCCCAGCACCCTTCTGTATTCACCAACCCAGAAGCTCTCTGAATCTCATTGTTCAAGAGTTTTTATAGAAGCGTCTTTATGGAGGTGTGATTGATTAAATCAATGGTCATTGGTGATTGAACGTGATCTGCAGCCCTTCTCTCCTTCCAGGAGGCCAGGGGGATGGGGTTGACAGTTCCTATAATTTTGGACTAGCACCCTGCCTCCCTCCTGAAGCTATCTGGGGGCCTTAGCATGAGTTGTCTCATTAGCATAAACTCAAGTAGGGTTGAAAGGGGTTGTATGAATAACAAAAGACATCCTATCACTCAGGAAATTCCACATTTAGGAGCTCTGTGCTAGGAAACAGGGATAAAGACCATATATTCATTTAAAAAAAATTATTATACTACAGTTATACACACCGGCATCCCCAGGCCAGAGAAGAATGCGGTCTGAGAACCTATGAATTCAGGCTAGGGAGGTAAAAATCACAGCCTGGACCCAAGGAAACCAGAGAGAGAGAGTAGCTGCTCTGGCTTAAAGGTGGACACCTCAAGGCACGTAGGGAACATCTAGGGGCCCTGGGCACACCTGGTTTCCCATTAAACTGTGTTCCCTCTCTTCTCTCTGCCCTAATGATGTGGTTTGGGAAGGTGTTTAGAACTGCCTGCAGATTATGAATTGGAAAAGTAAGACACAGGGGATGGGAACCCACCTGTTCTGACCTTCTGGGGAGCTTGGTCAGGTCAATTGCCATAATGAATTTGGGTTCAGTCTTGGGTCTGGGCCACCAGCGTCTCTGCAGGTAGTGCTGGCCCAGAGATGGCTCATTTTTCCTCTCAGTCATGAGAGTGATCCTGGGGGAGTAGGCAGGGCCCAGGACGTAGCTCATTTGATAACTTTTAAGCATTTAGACTTTTGGTATGTGGACCTTCAATCGTTCTTTCTCCAGGCCCCACAAATGCTAGGAGGGAGACTAAAGCAAGCATCTCTCAGGGCCTAGAATGGGCAGGGAGGACACCAACCTCTTGCCTGATGGAATAACCTTTGGCAGTTTTAGAGAAACTGCGCCATAAGCCTCGCTCTCCTGCCTGGGTTGTAGAGGGTGGGGATTAGCACAGACAGCAGGAGGGTGCAGATTAATGCAAAGACCAGGAGGAAGTACCCAACCAGTCCATCCTGAGATGGCCCCGGCTGTGTCCTTGGTCTCCTGCCATGGTCAGTGGGTAGGGCGGGACACTGTGTCTGCATTTCAGCCTCTTTGGCATTCCACTCCTGAATTCTCCTCAACCCAGTACACACACCCGTCCACCCACTATGTTCTCCATTCCAGATGGGCTGCTTTCATGTTCATAAGCATAACCTGGGCATTCTCGCCTCTGCCTCCTCCCCGTCCTCTGTCAAATTCCAACTTCTTGACCATACATCTCTCCTATGAATTCATGAACAGAAGAAGAGATGTTCTTAAAAGATGTTCTTAAAAGATGTTTAATGACAGAAGTTATGAAATGATTACTATGTTCCAGGCACTATGTTCAACATTGAAATTCTCAGAACATATTATCCCTACCAGTCACTTGCCAAGTGAAATCAGGAAGAGTAGAGGTTTTGATGTCATAGTGGGTGGTCACACTGGGCCTCAAGGGGTGGCATTTTTGGGAGGAGGGATCAGTAATAGTCCAAGGTCTGACCTTCAGTTTAGAAACAGAATTTTATGTGATTTAGAGGTATTGACTTACACTAACCAAACTCACAGGAAATTGATGTATAAACCAAAACGTCAATTTACTATATTTCCAGGAGTACTTTATCAGATGATGGTGATAGTTGTATAGGGTGATGAATGGTTTTTTTCTTTTGGAAAGTGGTGGAAAACCACATGTGTAGTTTAATCTTTGCCTGCCTCCTCTAGGCACTATGAAGAACAACCACTGCTTTTTCCATGTTTCTCCCTCAAGAGATTGATTTATCATTTGGGCCTCAGCTGGCTTTCACAGGTTGGCATAGCTAGGCTGGATTTCCATTCCCAACTCTTTAATGCTTTGGCTAGGAAAATGAACACAGATTTTTTTCAGGGGTCCATGAACTCATACCTAAGGCTAGATACTAGTGAGCCTTTTGCTAGTTAGAAGTGAATAAGCTAAAATAGGAAAAAACTATCATTTTCTTTCAAACATTTTTTTCCCTGAGACATAGGTGACTGCTATTCTTTCTTTGCAAGGAAAAGATAGCAGAAGCCAAAACAAATGAACATGGAGCAAACACATAGTAACAGATGATCCTTCTGCTTCACTCAGACATGGGTACGTATTATGTTTATAGCATGTGTTATAGAGTATGTATTGAATTGATTAACATTCTTAGGACTATTAAGTAAAAGTAATAGGTTTAGAATTATTTGGCTAAATCAGAGTTCGAATGTTGGAATTAAATATGAATCTTAAATGATATTCTTCTGATAGAGCATGACTGCCAGTGTCTTATCTCCCTGACCACTTCTGATAGTGTATAGCCCAAGACAGCTTCTAAAGGCGGCCGATCTCATCCACCTTGTCATCTTACTAGTGATGGGAAGAAAGTTGATCAATACTGCCATGTTCCCTTTCCCCTATTACACCCTGAACAGATAGGCTTCTGAAGAGCACTTATGTATTGTTCTTGTCTCCTGTCCTCACCCTCCAAGGAGAGTCCTGGCATTGAGGAACACTTGCCTGGGTGTTAATGCTGTCAAGTGAGGGGAGTGGTTAGGTAGACTCAGGCCTGGAGAAGTTGGATGAATAGGGAAGGGCTGGGCCTTCCTGACACTTCGTCCTGTGGGGAGAATTAGTTTGAAAAAGCCTCTCTGAATGTGAAACAACTGGAAAGGAGACGAAAGTACTGTTTTAAACATAGCTGTAGGTTTTAAGTTGCACTCCTTCAAGCTCTTTGGGAGAGGCTAGCAGAGTTTGAAATTACTTTCCACTTGCTTTTGGTGGTGGGACTCTATGGCTTTGAATGAGACACGGAGCAGAGATTGGGTTTCTCAGATGATTTTTCTCCCTGTGGGTGATCTTTCCAAACTGTGTTGGCTTGTTATTCTGATTCTCTATGTAGTAACTATTCTGCTTAGTGGTGTATTTTGAACTATTCCCTTTTACAGTATTTCACTTTCGAAGTTTTCTTCTTAGAAGTTTGGGTTAGCTCTCTGCAGGATGGCAAACTCCTTGAGGGTGGAGACTTATCTTAATACTTCTTTGAATCGATGAGAGCTCAAAGTACAATGCTGGTTGCATAATGGGAAGTCCATAAAATCTTTAGTGAACAAGTGAATGAATGTAGGAACCAGGGAATTATGCCAAGGCAAAGTTTCCACTGTGTCACTTACAGTCCTACATGACAGGAGGGTAGCTCTTATTCACTGAAGACCCTGGACAATGCTATGCCAAACTAGACATGGCCCAGAGGGTCATCTGCCATATAACCTGATAGGAGCCCCAGAACACCCTTCTTTGTTTACTTAGCCAGAGTGGATATTTTCTCCTCCTACTTGGGACTTCAGAGGTCATGAGCAATAGACCACTAAATGCATCTTGAGGGAAGCTGGCCTTTGGAATTGTCTTATAAAAAAGTATAAATATGAGCCTAGGGATACTGTGGCACAAATAAATAATCAGCAAGATTTCAATTTGGTGATTACCTTGAAAAAGAAAAAAATCCCAACAATGGAGGCCAATAGCTGTACCACCTTCAATTCTGATCTCCCTGCTCCAAATAATCTGACAGTTTAGTTTAAATTGTTCCCAGCATTGTAGCTCCCTAAGTAAGAAGGAAGGAAGAAATGTTTGTCCGTTTGTATCTTCCTTCCTCACCTTCTGAGGTTCAGATGCATCAGGTGCCCATGTCCCAACCACCAGACAAGTGAGGAAGAGTTTTCTTAATGCTCTGCTCTTTAGTGGATCACAAGGGCAATAAAGAACAGTTGGCTCCCCAACAATACATAACTAATCCATTTCTCAATCCACAAGGGCCAAGGAGAGCTAATTTAACCTCATGCTTCATTAGCTCATGCCTTGTCTGAAATCAAAACCAAATGCAAGCCAATCAGCCGAAAACAAATTGCCGTTTTGTGCAGTCACAGGTTTAAGCTGGTCCCCTGTGGCTCCACCCATCAAACTCTGCAATTATTTCCACGGAGTTGGAGAAAGGTGTTCCTGCTTATGATCTGATCAGCACCGTCATCATCTCCCACTCTAATTTCTCCTCACACAAGGGGCTTGCTTTCCTATTGAGACTCATGTTCCTTTTAAATGAGAAGTGCCAGCTCTGTGAGTTGCCAGGGGGGCACAACTTTTTCTCTTCCTGAAGACAAACCACCAGGGGCAGCCATGCATGACCAGGTCCAGGTTTGTGACCAAGGTGATAAGGATGACCTGGGGCCATGTGGAACTGAGTAGTTTGGCCATGGATGTCTGAGATGAGGCAAAACCAGGAGAGGTTTGGAAAAGGAAGGCAGTTAGGAGGCCAGGAGAACGACCCTTGTCTGGAAAGATGCCTAACATCAGTCTCCAGAGCTGCTTCGTGAAGAGGCTGGGAGGGGAGTGGACATGTGAGTTTGTGAGCCTGGCCACCTGGGTGTGAGAGCAGAGGGCACCCAGGGCTGGGCTTGCTGTCCACAAATACCTCCTCACTGTGGGTTGATAATACTGCATTCTCTGGGTTCCAGAGAGTTGCTGTTATCGTTCCTGTAAGTATTGATAGTTTCTGCAATTAATATTTTGGGATTGGGGTGAGCCTGAGATACGGAACCCCCCGAGGTCTCAGAGTGGGCAGGCCCGGCCATAGCTGGCTGCTAGTGGCCTCATCAGTTTACTGCAGTGGGCTGTGCATGTATGATCATCTTTCTATGTTCCGTATCTGAAGAGGTTGGGAAATGCTGTTCTAACCAATCCTTTCCCTTGACAGACAAGGGTCAGGCAAAGTGACTTAATCTCAAGGAAACCTGATCTGCTTCTGAAATTTCAGGCATTAAATTTGTGATCAGGAGACTTTCAAAGGGGTTCAGAGATCAGGCAGAGCATCTGGAAAACTAAAGGTCAGAATCCAGGGAGTATCCAGAGAAATAGGCATGACTGACAAGCAGGAAGATCAGAGCTTGATACCCAGCCATTCATACTCATCCCTGCAACCCTGGAACTCTGACCCAATCAAGACCAGACTATGAGAGCAGGTACAATAGATCCTGGTCTGCAGAAGAACCGAGTAGGCACCCTAGGTTCAAACAGAAAACACCAGATCTAATAAGGAGGTCGCACATTCAAAGCCATCGTCCACCATCTTTCTTTCCTATACAACGTCAGATGCTGCCCTTGTGGTCATATTCAGCATCCTTTCATCTCCCAGCATACACACAGTTATCTTAGTTTGGGTTCCCCTACAAGCAGAGCCTGAGACAAGGTCTCGGACGAGAGCTGTTTACCTGTGAGCTGATCTCAGGAAACAGGTGAGGGAGCAGCAAGAGTGAAACAGGAACAGAGGAAAAGCCAGCCTCAGGGTGTGTTACAGAGGTTGCGCTGTGGGCAGCTGGGGCTCCACATTGCCAGGACCCCTGCGAAGCCTGCAGCATCCTCTAGATTTGTGTACCTGGCAGATGGGGGCCAGAACATTTATTCACTACTTTATTCTCCAATTGTTGAGAGTGGCCGCCAGCAGTCTTAACTCCCCTGTACCTCAGAGCTGCACGTACACGAGGGTGCTCTGGAGCAGAAAGCAGACCCATGCATGGCACGGGCTTGAAGCAAGATGACCCTGGGCTCATATGGAACTGAAGTGGGGCCTTGGGAATGTGATGAGGGCCCCAGAACTGTCTGCTATATCAGTCAAGCAAGGCTAGGTTGCAGCAGCTCTTCTTAAAGTGTGATTCCCAAAACTAGCTGCATCAGCATCACTTAGAAACTTATTATTGTTATTATTTATATTTTTTTATTTTTTTACATGTATTTTTGACTGCGTTGGGTCTTTGTTGCTGCATGCAGGCTTTCTCTAGTTACGGCGAGCAGGGGCTACTCTTCGTTGCAGGGCACACGCTTCTTACTGTAGTGGCTTCTCTTGTGGAGCACAGGCTCTAGGCACGAGGGCTCTAGGCTCGCGGGCTTCAGTAGTTGTGGCACGTGGGCTCAATAGTTCTGGCTCTTCAGCTCTAGAAAGCATGCTCAGTAGTTGTGGTTCATGGGCTTAGTTGCTCTGCTGCATGTGGGATCTTCCCAGACTAGGGCTCGAACCCGTGTTCCCCGCATTGGCAGGCAGATTCTTAAACACTGCACCACGAGGGAAGCCCTATATTATTATTTTTAAAAGAAATTTTTATTTTATATTGGAGTGTAGTTGATTTACAAAGTTGTGTTACTTTCAGGTATACAGCAAAGTGATTCAGTTATACATACATCTATTCTTTTTCAGAATCTTTTCCCATATAGGTTATTACAGATTATTGAATAGAGTTCCCTGTGCTATACAGTAGGTCCTTGGATATCTATTTTATATATAGTAGTGCGTATATGTTAGTCCCAAACTCGTAATTAATCCCTCTGCCCGACCTCTCTTTTGGTAACCATAATTTTGTTTTTGAAGTCTGTGACTCTGTTTCTGTTTTGTGAATAAGTTCATTTGTATCATGTTTTTGAGATTCCACATATGAGTGGTATCATATGGTATTTGTCTTTATGACTTACATCACTTAGAATGACAATCTCTAGGTCTATCTATGTTGCTGCAAATGGCATTATTTCATTCCTTTCATGGCTGAGTAATATTCCATTGTACATGTGAACCACATCTACTCGATCCATTCATTTGATGGACATTGAGGTTGCTTCCATGTCTTGGCTATTATAAATAGTGCTTCAGTGAACATTGGGGTGTATGTATCTTTTCGAATTATAGTTCTCTCAGGGTATATGCCCAGTAGTGCGGTTGCTGGGTCACATGGTAGCTTTATTTTTAGTTTTTTAAGGACCCTCCATACTGTTCTCCATAGTGGCTGTATCAAGTTACATTCCCACCAACAGTGCAAGAGGGTTCCCTTTTTCCACACCCAATCCAACATTTATTGTTTGTAGATTTTTTGATGATGGCCACTCTGACTGGTGTGAGGTAATACCTCATTGTAGGTATTATTTGAGTATAATTGCTTTACAATCGTGTGTTAGTTTCTGCTTTATAACAGTGAATCAGTTATACATATACATATGTTCCCATATCTCTTCCCTCTTGCGTCTCCCTCCCTCCCACCCTCCCTATCCCACCCCACCAGGCGGTCACAAAGCACCTAGCTGATCTCCCTGTACTATGCGGCTGCTTCCCACTAGCTATCTACCTTACGTTTGGTAGTGTATATATGTCCATGCCTCTCTCTTGCTTTGTCACAGCTTACCCTTCCCCCTCACCATATCCTCAAGTCTATTCTCTAGTAGGTCTGTGTCTTTATTCCTGTATTACCCCTAGGTTCTTCATGACATTTTCTTTTTCATAAATTCCATATATCTGTGTTAGCATACGGTATTTGTCTTTCTCTTTCTGACTTAGTTCACTCTGTATGACAGACTCTAGGTCTATCCACCTCATTACAAATATCTCAATTTCGTTTCTTTTTATGGCTGAGTAATATTCCATTGTATATATGTGCCACATCTTCTTTATACATTCATCTGATCATGTACACTTAGGTTGTTTCCATCTCCTGGCTATTGTAAATAGAGCTGCAATGAACATTTTGGTACATGACTATTTTTGAATTATGGTTTTCTCAGTGTATATGCCCAGTAGTGGGATTGCTGGGTCATATGGTAGTTCTATTTGTACTCTTTTAAGGAACCACCATACTGTCCTCCACAGTGGCTGTATCAATTTACATTCCCACCAACAGTGCAAGAGGGTTCCCTTTTCTCCACACCCTCTCCAGCATTTATTGTTTCTAGATTTTTGGATGATGGCCATTCTGGCTGGCGTGAGATGATATCTCATTGTAGTTTTGATTTGCATTTCTCTAATGATTAGTGATGTTGAGCATTCTTTCATGTGTTTGTTGGAAGTCTGTATATCTTCTTTGGAGAAATGTCTATTTAGGTCTTCTGCCCATTTTTAGATTGGGTTGTTTGTTTTTTTGTTATTAAGCTGCATGTGCTGCTTATAAATTTTGCAGATTAATCCTTTGTCAGTTGATTCATTTGCAAATATTTTCTCCCATTCTGAGGGCTGTCTTTTGGTCTTGTTTATGGTTTCCTTTGCTGTGCAAAAGCTTTGAAGTTTCATTAGGTCCCATTTGTTTATTTTTGTTTTTATCTCCATTACTCTAGGAGATGGGTCAAGAAGGATCTTGCTGTGATTTATGTCATAGAGTGTTCTGCCTATGTTTTCCTCTAAGAGTTTGATAGTTTCTGGCCTTACATTTAGGTCTTTAATCCATTTTGAGCTTATTTTTGTGTATGGTGTTAGGGAGTGATCTAATCTCATACTTTTACATGTACCTGTCCAGTTTTCCCAGCACCACTTATTGAAGAGGCTGTCCTTTCTCCACTGTACATTCCTGCCACCTTTATCAAAGATAAGGTGACCATATGTGCATGGGTTTATCTCTGGGCTTTCTATCCTGTTCCATAGATCTATATTTCTGTTTTTGTGCCAGTACCATACTGTCTTGATTACTGGAGGTTTGTAGTATAGTCTGAAGTCAGGAAGCCTGAATCCTCCAGCTCCGTTTTTCGTTCTCAAGATTGCTTTGGCTATTCGGGGTCTTTTGTGTTTCCATACAAATTGTGAAATTTTTTGTTCTAGTTCTGTGAAAAATGCCAGTGGTAGTTTGATAGGGATTGCATTGAATCTGTAGATTGCTTTGGGTAGTAGAGTCATTTTCACAATGTTGATTCTTCCATCCAAGAACATGGTATATCTCTTCATCTATTTGTATCATCTTTAATTTCTTTCATCAGTGTCTTATAATTTTCTGCATACAGGTCTTTTGCCTCCTTAGGTAGATTTATTCCTAGATATTTTATTCTTTTTGTTGCAGTGGTAAATGGGAGTGTTTTCTTGATTTCTCATTCAGATTTTTCATCATTAGTGTATAGGTATGTGAGAGATTTCTGTGCATTAATTTTGTATCCCGCTACTATACCAAATTCATTGATTAGCTCTACTAGTTTTCTGGTAGCATCTTTAGGATTCTCTATGTATAGTATCATGTCATCTGCAAACAGTGACAGCTTTACTTCTTCTTTTCCGATTTGGATTCCTTTTATTTCCTTTTCTTTTCTGATTGCTGTGGCTAAAACTTCCAAAACTATGTTGAATAAGAGTGGTAACAGTGGGCAACCTTGTCTTGTTCCTGATCTTAGTGGAAATGCTTTCAGTTTTTCACCATTGAGGACAATGTTGGCTGTGGGTTTGTCATTTATGGCCTTTATTATGTTGAGGTACGTTCCCTCTATGCCTACTTTCTGCAGGGTTTTTATCATAAATGGGTGTTGAATTTTGTCAAAAGCTTTCTCTGAATCTATTGAGATGATCATATGGTTTTTCTCCTTCAATTTGGTAATATGGTGTATCACATTGATAGATTTGCGTATATTGAAGAATACTTGCATTCCTGGGATAAACCCCACTTCATCATCATGTGTGATCCATTTAATGTGCTGTTGGAGTCTGTTTGCTAGTATTTTGTTGAGGATTTTTGCATCTATGTTCATCAGTGATATTGGCCTATAGTTTTCTTTCTTTGTGACATCCTTGTCTGGTTTTGGTATCAGGGTGATGGTGGCCTCGTAAAATGAGTTTGGGAGTGTTCCTCCCTCTGATATATTTTGAAGAGTTTGAGAAGGATAGGTGTTAGCTCTTCTCTAAATGTTTGATAGAATTTGCCTGTGAAGCCATTTGGTCCCGGGCTTTTGTTTGTTGGAAGATTTTTAATCACATTTCCAATTTCAGTGCTTGTGATTGGTCTGTTCATATTTTCTATTTCTTACTGATTCAGTCTTGGCAGGTTGTGCCTTTCTAAGAATTTGTCCATTTCTGTCCAGATTGTCCATTTTATTGGCATAGAGTTGCTTGTAGTAATCCCTCATGATTTTTTTTATTTCTGCAGTGTCAGTTGTTACTTCTCCTTTTTCATTTCTGATTCTATTGATTTGAGTCTTCTCCCTTTTTTTCTTGATGAGTCTGGCTAATGGTTTATCAATTTTGTTTATCTTCTCAAAGAACCAGCTTTTAGTTTTATTGATCTTTGCTATTGTTTCCTTCATTTCTTTTTCATTTATTTCTGATCTGATTTTTATGATTTCTTTCCTTCTGCTAACTCTGGGGTTTTTTTGTTCTTCTTTCTCTAATTGCTTGAGGTGCAAGGTTAGGTTGTTTATTCGAGATGTTTCCTGCTTCTTAAGGTGGGCTTGTATTGCTATAAACTTCCCTCTTAGAACTGCTTTTGCTGCATCCCATAGGTTTTGGGTCGTTGTATCTCCATTGTCATTTGTTTCTAGGTATTTTTTAATTTCCTCTTTGATTTCTTCAGTGATCACTTCGTTATTAAGTAGTGTATTGTTTAGCCTCCATGTGTTTGTATTTTTTACAGATCTTTTCCTATAATTGATATCTAGTCTCATGGCGTTGTGGTCGGAAAAGATACTTGATACAATTTCAATTTTCTTAAATTTACCAAGGCTTGATTTGTGACCCAAGATATGATCTATCCTGGAGAATGTTCCATGAGCACTTGAGAAAAATGTGTATTCTGTTGTTTTTGGATGGAGTGTCCTATAAATATCAATTAAGTCCATCCTGTTTAATGTATCATTTAAAGCTTGTGTTTCCTTATTTATTTTCATTTTGGATGATCTGTCCATTGGTGAAAGTGGGGTGTTGAAGTCCCCTACTATGAATGTGTTACTGTCGATTTCCCCTTTTATGGCTGCTAGTTTTTGCCTTATGTATTGAGGTGCTCCTATGTTGGGTGCATAAATATTTACAATTGTTATATCTTCTTCTTGGATCGATCCCTTAATCATTATGTAGTGTCCTTCTTTGTCTCTTCTGATAGTCCTTATTTTAAAGTCTATTTTGTCTGATATGAGAATTGCTACTCCAGCTTTCTTTTGGTTTCCATTTGCATGGAATATCTTTTTCCATCCCCTTACTTTCAGTCTGTATGTGTCTCTAGGTCTGAAGTGGGTCTCTTGTAGACAGCATATATATGGGTCTTGTTTTTGTATCCATTCAGCCAATCTGTGTCTTTTGGTGGGAGCATTTAGTCCATTTACATTTAAGGTAATTATCGATATGTATGTTCCTATTCCCATTTTCTAAATTGTTTTGGGTTCGTTATTATAGGACTTTTCCTTCTCTTGTGTTTTTGTCTAGAGAAGTTCCTTTAGCATTTGTTGTAAAGCTGGTTTGGTGGTGCTGAACTCTCTCAGCTTTTGCTTGTCTGTAAAGGTTTTAATTTCTCCATCAAATCTGAATGAGATCCTTGCTGGGTAGAGTAATCTTGGTTGCAGGTTTTTCTCCTTCATCACTTTCAGTATGTCCTGCCACTCCCTTCTGGCTTGTAGAGTTTCTGCTGAGAGATCAGCTGTTAACCTTATGGGGATTCCCTTGTGTGTTATTTGTTGTTTTTCCCTTGCTGCTTTTAATATGCTTTCTTTGTATTTAGTTTTTGACAGTTTGATTAATATGTGTCTTGGCGTATTTCTCCTTGAATTTATCCTGTATGGGACTCTCTGTGCTTCCTGGACTTGATTAACGATTTCCTTTCCCATATTAGGGAAGTTTTCAACTATAATCTCTTCAAATATTTTCTCAGTCCCTTTCTTTTTCTCTTCTTCTTCTGGAACCCCTATAATTCGAATGTTGGTGCGTTTAATGTTGTCCCAGAGGTCTCTGAGACTGTCCTCAGTTCTTTTCATTCTTTTTTCTTTATTCTGCTCTGCAGTAGTTATTTCCACTATTTTATCTTCCAGGTCACTTATCCGTTCTTCTGCCTCATTTATTCTGCTATTGATCCCATCTAGAGTATTTTTCATTTCATTTATTGTGTTGTTCATCATTGTCTGTTTCATCTTTATTTCTTCTAGGTCCTTGTTAACTGCTTCTTGCATTTTGTCCATTCTATTTCCAAGATTTTGGATCATCTTTACTATCATTATTCTGAACTCTTTTTCAGGTAGACTGCCTATTTCCTCTTCATTTGTTAGGTCTGGTGGGTTTTTATCCTGCTCCTTCATCTGCTGTGTGTTTTTCTGTCTTCTCATTTTGCTTATCTTACTGTGATTGGGTTCACCTTTTTGCAGGCTGCAAGTTCGTAGCTCCCGTTGTTTTTGATGTCTGTCTCCAGTGGCTAAGGTTGGTTCAGTGGGTTGTGTAGGCTTCCTGGTGGAGGGGACTAGTGGCTGTGTTGTGGTGTATGAGGCTAGATCTTGTCTCTCTAGTGGGCAGGTCCACGTCTGGTGGTGTGTTTTGGGGTGTCTGTGGACTTATTATGATTTTAGGCAGCCTCTCTGCTAGTGGGTGGGGTTGTGTTCCTGTTTTGCTATATGGTTGGCATAGGTTGTCCAGCACTGTAGCTTGCTGGTCGTTGAGTGAAGCTGGGTGCTGGTGTTGAGATGGAGATCTCTGGGAGATTTTCGCCGTTTGATATTATGTGGGGCTGGGAGGTCTCTTCTTGACGAGTGTTCTGAAGTTGGCTCTCCCACCTCAGAGGCAGAGTCCTGACTCCTGGCTGGAGCAGCAAGAGCCTTTCATCCACTCGGCTCAGAATAAAAGGGAGAGAAAGTAGAGAGAATTAGTAGAAGTAGGAGGAAATAGGAAAGAAAGAAAGAAAGAAAGAAAGAAAGGAGGGAAGGAAGGAAGGAGGGAAGGAAGAAAGAAAGAAAGAAGAAAAGAAAGGAAGAAGGCAAGAAGGAAAGAAAGGAGGGAGGGAGGGAGGAGGGAAGGAAGGAAGGAATGAGGGAAGGAAGGAAAAAATACAGAAAGAAAGAAGATACAGTAAAATAAAATAAAGTATAATAAAGTTATTGAATTAAAAAAATAATTATTTAGAGAAAAAAAAAAAGGGAAGGATAGAACCTTAGGACAAATGGTGGAAGCAAAGTTATAGAGACAAAATCTTACATAGAAGCATACACATATACCCTCACAAAAAGAGGTAAAGTGGAAAAAATCATAAAACTTGCTCTCCAAGTCCACCTCCTCAATTTGGGACGATTCGTTGTCTCAAAAAGGGAAGGAAGGAAGGAAAGATAGAAAGAAGGTAAAGTATAATAGAGTTCTTTAAATTAAAATTAATTATTAAGAAAAAAATTTAAAAAAAAAAAAGATCGGATAGAACGCTGGGACAAATGGTGGAAGCAAACCTATACAGACAAGATCTCACACAGAAGCATACACATACACATTCACAAAAAGAGGAAAAGGGGAAAAAATCATAGATCTTGCTCTAGAAGTCCGCCTCCTCAATTTGGGATGATTCGCTGTCTATTCATGTATTCCACAGAGGCAGGGTACATCAAATTGATTGTGTAGCTTTAATCCGCTGTTTCTGAGGCTGCTGGGAGAGATTTCCCTTTTTCTTCTTTGTTCTCACAGCTCACAGGGGCTCAGCTTTCGATTTGGCCCTGCCTCTGCGTGTAGGTCGCTGGAGGGCGTCTGTTTTTTGCTCAGACAGGACGGGGTTAAAGGAGCCGCTGACTCGGGGGCTCTGGCGCACTCAGGCCGGGGGCAGGGAGGGGCACGGAGTGCGGGGCGGGCCTGCGGCGGCAGAAGTCGGCGTGACGTTGCAGCAGCCTGAGGCCCGCCGTGTGTTCTCCCTGAGAAATTGTCCCTGGGTCCCGGGAACCTGGCAGTGGCGGGCTGCACAGGCTCCCCGGAAGAGGGGTGGGGGCAGTGACCTGTGCTCGCACACAGGCCCCTTGGTGGCGGCAGCAGCAGCCTTAGCGTCTCCCGCCCGTCTCTGGTTTCCGAGCTTTTAGCCGCGGCTCGCGCCCGTCTCTGGAGCTCCTTTAGGCAGCGCTCTTAAAACCCCTCTCCTCGCGCACCAGGAAACACAGAGGCAAGAAAAGGTCTCTTGCCTCTTGGGTAGGTCCAGACTTTTCCCCGGACTCCCTCCCGGCTAGCCGTGGCGCACTAACCCCTTCGGGCTATGTTCAAGCCGCCAACCCCAGTCCTCTCCCTGAGCTCCGACCGAAACCGAAACCGAGCCTCAGCTCGCAGCCCCGCCCGCCCCCGGCGGGTGAGCACACGAGCCTCTCGGGCTGGTGAGCGCCGGTCGGCGCCGATCCTCTGTGCGGGAATCTCTCCGCTTTGCCCTCCGCGCCCCTGTTGCTGTGCTGTCCTCCGCGGCTCCGAAGCTCCCCGCTCCGCCTCCCGCAATCTCTGCCCGCGAAGGGGCTCCTAGTGTGTGGAGACCTTTCCTCCTTCACGGCTCCCTCCCACTGGTGCAGGTGCCGTCCCTATTCTTTTGTCTCTGTTTTTAATTAATTTTTCCTTTTGCCCTACCCAGGTATGTGGGGAGTTTCTTGCCTTTTGGGAGGTCTGAGGTCTTCTGCCAGCATTCAGTAGTTGTTCTGTAGGAGTTCTTCCACATGTAGATGTATTTCTGGTGTATTTGTGGGGAGGAAGGTGATCTCCACGTCTTACTCCTCCACCATCTTTCCACCGCTCCCTTTTTCATTTCTAATTCTATTGATTTGAGTCTTCTCCCTGTTTTTCTTGTTGAGTCTGGCTAATGGTTTATCAATTTTATTTATCTTCTCAAAGAACCAGCTTTTAGTTTTATTGATCTTTGTTACCGTTTCCTTCTTTTCTTTTTCATTTATTTCTGATCTGATTTTTATGATTTCTTTCCTTCTGCTAACTTTGGGGTTTTTTTTGTTCTTCTTTCTCTAATTGCTTTAGGTGCAAGGTTAGGTTGTTTTTTCGAGATGTTTCCTGTTTCTTAAGGTAGGATTGTATTGCTATAAACTTCCCTCTTAGAACTGCTTTTGCTGCATCCCATAGATTTTGTGTCGTCGTATCTCCATTGTCATTTGTTTCTAGGTATTTTTTGATTTCCTCTTTGATTTTCTTCAGTGATCACTTTGTTATTAAGTAGTGTTTTGTTTAGCCTCCATGTATTTGTATTTTTTACAGATCTTTTCCTGTAATTGATATCTAGTCTCATAGTCTTGTGGTCGGAAAAGATACTTGATACAATTTCAAGTAAATTTCTTAAATTTACCAAGGCTTGATTTGTGACCCAAGATATGATGTATCCTGGAGAATGTTCCATGAGCACTTGAGAAAAATGTGTATTCTGTTGTTTTTGGATGGAATGTCCTATAAATATCAATTAAGTCCATTTTGTTTAATGTATCATTTAAAGCTTGTGTTTCCTTATTTATTTTCATTTTGGATGATCTGTCCATTGGTGAAAGTGGGGCGTTAACGTCCCCTACTATGAATGTGTTATTGTCGATTTCCCCTTTTATGGCTGTTAGTATTTGCCTTATGTATTGAGGTGCTCCTATGTTGGGTGCGTAAATATTTACAATTGTTATATCTTCTTCTTGGATCAGTCCCTTGATCATTATGTAGTGTCCTTCATTGTCTCTTCTAATAGTCTTTATTTTAAAGTCTACTTTGTCTTATATGAGAATTGCTACTCCAGCTTTCTTTTGGTTTCCATTTGCATGAAATATCTTTTTCCATCCCCTTACTTTCAGTCTGTATGTGTCTCTAGGTCTGAAGTGGGTCTCTTGTAGACAGAAAATATATGGGTCTTGTTTTTGTATCCATTCAGCCAGTCTGTGTCTTTTGGTGGGAGCATTTAGTCCATTTACATTTAAGGTAATTATCGATATGTATGTTCCTATTCTCATTTTCTTAATTGTTTTGGGTTTGTTATTGTAGGTCTTTTCCTTCTCTTGTGTTTCTTGCCTAGAGAAGTTCCTTTAGCAGTTGTTGTAAAGCTGGTTTGGTGGTGCTGAACTCTCTTAGCTTTTGCTTGTCTGTTAAAGTTTTAATTTTTCCATCAAATCTGAATGAGATCCTTGCTGGGTAGAGTAATCTTGGTTGCAGGTTTTTTCTCCTTCATCACTTTAAATATGGCCTGCCAGTTCCTTCTGGCTTGCAGAGTTTCTGCTGGAAGTTCAGCTGTTAACCTTATGGGGATTCCCTTGTGTGTTATTTTTCCCTTGCTGCTTTTAATATGTTTTTTTTGTATGTAATTTTTGACAGTTTGATTAATATGTGTCTTGGCGTATTTCTCCTTGGATTTATCCTGTATGGAACTCTCTGCACTCCCTGGACTTGACTGTCTATTTCCTTATGCATATTAGGAAGGTTTTCAAGTATAATCTCTTCAAATATTTTCTCAGTCCCTTTCTTTTTCTCTTCTTCTTCTGGAACCCCTATAATTCAAATGTTGGTGCGTTTAATGCTGTCCCAGAGGTCTCTGAGACTGTCTTCAGTTCCTTTCATTCTTTTTTCTTTATTCTGCTCTGCAGTAGTTATTTCCACTATTTTATCTTCCAGGTCACTTATCCGTTCTTCTGCCTCAGTTATTCTGCTGTTGATCCCATCTAGAGTATTTTTCATTTCATTTATTGTGTTGTCCATTGTTGTTTGTTTAATCTTTAGTTCTTCTAGGTCCTTGTTAAATGTTTCCTCCATTTTGCCTATTCTATTTGCAAGATTTTGGATCATCTTTACTATCATTATTCTGAATTCTTTTTCAGGTAGGCTGCCTATTTCCTCTTCATTTGTTTGGTCTGGTGGGTTTTTATCTTGCTCCTTCATCTGCTGTGTGTTTTTCTGTCTTCTCATTTTGCTTATCTTACTGTGTTTGGGGTTTCCTTTTTGCAGCCTGCAGGTTCATAGTTCCCGTTGTTTTTGGTGTCTGTCCCCAGTGGCTAAGGTTGGCTCAGTGGGTTGTGTAGGCTTTCTGGTGGAGGGGACTAGTGCCTGTGTTTTGGTGGTTGAGGCTGGATCTTGTCTCTCTGGTGGGCAGGTCCACGTCTGGTGGTGTGTTTTGGGGTGTCTTTGGACTTATTATGATTTTAGGCAGCCTCTCTGCTAATGGGTGGGTTGTGTTCCTGTTTTGCTAGGTGTTTGGCATAGGGTTTCCAGCACTGTAGCTAGCTGGTCATTGAGTGAAGCTGGGTGCTGACACTGAGATGGAGATCTCTGGGAGATTTTTGCCATTCGATATTATGTGTAGCTGGGAGGTGTCTTGTTGACTTCAGTGTCCTGAAGTTGGCTCTCCCACCTCAGAGGCACAGCGCTGACTCTTGGCTGCTGCACCAAGAGGCTTTCATCCACACGTCTCAGAATAAAAGGGAGAAAAAGTAGAGATAAAGAATTAGTAGAAGTAGGAAGAAAGAAAGAAAGAAAGAAAGGAAGGAAGGAAGGAAGAAGAAAAGAAGGAAAGAAAGGAGGGAGGGAGGGAGGAAGGAGGGAAGGAGGGAAGGAAGGAGAAAAGAAAGAAAGAAGATAAAGTAAAAGAAAATAAAGTAAAATATAATAAAGTTATTAAATTAAAATATAATTATTAAGAAAAATAATTAAAAAGAAAAAAACAGATGGCTAGAACCTTAGGACAAATGGTGGAAGCAGAGCTATACAGACAAAAATCTCATACGGAAGCATACACCTACACACTCACAAAAAGAGGAAAAGGGTAAAAAAAATCCTAAATCTTGGTCCCAAAGTCCTCTTCCTCAATATGGGATGATTCGTTGTCTATTCATGTATTCCACACACATCAAGTTGATTGTAGAGCTTTAATCCGCTGCTTCTGAGGCTGCTGGGAGGGATTTCCCTTTCTCTTCTTTGTTCACACAGCTCCTAGGGGCTCAGCTTTGGATTTGGCCCCGCCTCTGCGTGTAGGTCGCCTGAGGGCGTCTGTTTTTCGCTCAGACAGGACGGGGTTAAAGGAGCCGCTGATTCGGGGGCTCTGGCGCACTCAGGCCGGGGGGGAGGGAGGGGCACGGAGTGCGGGGGCGA
>NW_006793865.1:1693148-1711769 GCF_000442215.2 Lipotes vexillifer | reverse complement strand
CCAGACCTTTTCCCGGACTCCCTCCCGGCCAGCTGTGGTGCACTAACCCCTTCAGGCTGTGTTCACGCTGCCAACCCCAGTCCTCTCCCTGCGATCCGACCAAAGCCGGAGCTTCAGCTCCCAGCCCCTCCCGTCCTGGCGGGTGAGCAGACAAGCCTCTCGGGCTGGTGAGTGCCGGTCGGCACCGATCCTCTGTGGGGAATCTCTCCGCTTTGCCCTCCGCACCCCTGTTGCTGCGCTTTCCTCCGCGGCTCCGAAGCTTCCCCCCTCCAGCACCCGCAGTTTCTGCCCGCGAAGGGGCTTCCTAGTGTGTGGGGCTTCCTCCTTCACAGCTCCCTCCCACTGGTGCAGCTCCCGCCCCTATTCTTTTGTCTGTTTTTTCTTTTTTTCTTTTGCTCTACCCGGGTACGTGGGGAGTTTCTTGCCTTTTGGGAGGTCTGAGGTCTTCTGCCAGCGTTCAGTAGGTGTTCTGTAGGAGTTGTTCCATGTGTGGCATTTTTCAAAGTTAGGCTTCTACCCTCCCACAGAGACTGGGAGATAAGTGCTTTATCCTTCCTAATGATTACTTTTCAAAGGAATGGCTTTCAGGTCCTTGACAAAGGTACTTCTGGATTATAGGTGATACATGTACATCTCAAAGAGACAGAGGAAGGATTTACATTAGTAAGTTTTTAATAAATGTTCTGCGAAAAGGGAGGTCAGGGGCCTACCTATCCAAGTGTTGGCTGGAACAAATGCTTAATTCTTTTGGCATGCTTTTCCAGACAGGAACTCAGCAGGGGCTGGGTCATCCCAGGGACACGGCCTTAAGCTGCTGGAATCCATGCTAGTGTTTTGTCAAGTCTCTTGCTGCAAGGGTTTGGACAGAGTCATTCATGCCAAGTTTTTGCAGTTCTCAACACCATGGAGCAGAGACAAGTTATCCCTCTGTGTGCTCTCTGAATCCCTGACCCACAGAATCTGTGAGCACAATAAAGTAGTGGTTTTTCTTACACCACTAAGTTTGGGGGTAGTTTGGGAAGCAGCAGTAGTACCTGGGACATTTCAGTTTATCTCATCTGGTAGCAGTGACCCCACAGCCTTCTGCCTCTCATCAGTGTAAACAAACCAGCCCAGCTGGTTAAAGGGCCTTGGATGGGTTGCTCATTCCATCCTCAGTCATGGTATAAAGAACACTCAGCAGTTGGATGCCATGGGTTGAAACAGGAAGAGTACCACTGTTTTGATGGGCATCCTGCCCATGATTAGCTCCAGGGTAGTGTAGGGTGGTGGAGGTGAGGCGGGGAGAGAAAAAGGCAAGTCAGCAGTCAGCAAAGCATTAATGATTGTGCCAGGAAAATTTGCATTAGCAAGTAAAGAGCCCTTGGTGGAGAGATTGCAGTGAGGAACTATGTGGCAGGGGAGGGACAGAAGGTGATGTCCAGTGGCATTTTCACAGTGGCCAGATTGTGAGAAGTCATCATATTACAGAATATCAGAGCAGATCTGACTTCAGAGGGCACTGAATCCAGCCTTAAACATTTCCGCCAAAGAATCCCTAAGGCATGAGAGAGGCCCAGAGGCTTGACTGAAGTGGCCTCCACAATTGAGGAAATGTCCTTGAAGTTTCCTATTTTATGTTAAAATTTTTACTCCATACTCCACAACATATATTTTATTTTAAAAATTCTTCCCTTCTCCAAACTTTGTGCCAAATTGATGATTTGGAAGCTGCATCATTTTTTTCTGTGCTTTTAACAGCCCTTGGGCACTTGGACTTAGTTCAACACCCTTGTTTCATCAGTAGAGTCATCCACACATCCATTGGTTCAACTTTACCAGGCGTCCTTCTTGTGTCAGGCATGGCATTAAGAACTGGATGGATGATGATGAATAAGAAATGACTCTTGGGGACTTCCCTGGTCATCCAGTGGGTAAGACTCTGAGCTCCCAATGCAGGGGGCCCGTGTTCAATCCCTGGTTGGGGAACTAGGTCCTGCATGCATGCCACAACTAAGAGTCCACATGCTGCAACTGAGTCCACATGCCGCAACAAAGATCCCACGTGCCACAACTAAGACCCAGCACAGCCTAAATACATAAATAAATAAATATTAAAAAAAAAAAAGAACTCGCCATTAGGGAGCTGATCATACACTGGGAGAGACAGAAATGGAAGTGAATTATTGCCTGAGACATGACCAATGTCCACAAGTTGGTGGTGGCAGAACTGAAAACTAGCAACCAGTTCTTCTGCCCCCAGTTTAGTCAGCTTGCTTCTCATCATACTGCCTCTCCTTCAAACACTGGGAAGACCTCAGAAAGAGGATTAGCATCAGACATTAGTAAAGTAGAAACACTGGGCTCATAGTTTCAGCCCCTGGATCCTGCACAAGAAAGTATTTTGCAAGGCACATCATGTTTCCCAGTACTGTGGAGTTACAAAAAGTTGTTTGAATGTTTCAGGTGTCTATAATTAATTGATTACTAGCTATGAAGATTAGCTTAGCTCTCTGTGTTGGTTCTGAAAGGATTACCAAGTTCAGCTTCCAGAATAATCTTCCATTTCTCAGTTGCTAAAAGCCCTTCATGTGTTCCACCAACTTACCTTGGCATCAACACATTTTTATTGAGTACTTACTATGCACTAGGCTGTGGGCTATGGGTCCAGGAACAGAAGTACTAGACAATAGTGTCCCTCCTCAAAGGGCTGAGTCTAGAGGAGCAGCATGTAGGCAATAATATTATTAGAAGGGTCCTTGCTAGCCTGGGTTTAAGAACACAGTGTTGGGCTTCCCTGGTGGCAGTGGTTGGGGCTATGGGTCCAGGAACAGAAGTACTAGACAATAGTGTCCCTCCTCAAAGGGCTGAGTCTAGAGGAGCAGCATGTAGGCAATAATATTATTAGAAGGGTCCTTGCTAGCCTGGGTTTAAGAACACAGTGTTGGGCTTCCCTGGTGGCGCAGTGGTTGAGAGTCCGCCTGCCGATGCAGGGAACACAGGTTCGTGCCCCGGTCTGGGAAGATCCCACATGCCACGGAGTGGCTGGACCCGTGAGCCATGGCCACTGAGTCTGCGCGTCCGGGGCCTCTGCTCCGCGGCGGGAGGGGCCACAACAGTGAGAGGCCCGTGTACCGCAAAAACAAAACAAAACAAAACACAGTGTTATTGATGGTTGAGTTAGTTTTTCCCTGGTTCTGTTTCTACCTGCTCTGAGAGAATTCCAGTCTCTGAAAATTCATCCCCAGTAGTTCTGGGAGCAACAAGAGAATGTCTCCTGTAGACTAGTTCTCTCTCTCTTTTTTAAAGAAATGTTATTGAAGTATAGTTGATTTACAATGTTGTATTAATTTCTTCTGTACAGCAAAGTGACTCAATTATATATCTATATATATCTATATCTGTATATCTGTATCTGTTCTTTTTCATATTCTTTTCTATTATGGTTTGTCACAGGATATTGAATATAGTTCCCTGTGTTATATAATAGGACCTTGTTGTTTATTCATCCTATATATAATAGTTTGCCTCTGTTAATCCCAAACTCCAAATCTTTCCCTTCCCTACCCACCTTCCCCCTTGGCAACCACAAGTCTGTTCTTTATATCTGTGAGTCTGTTTCTGTTTTGTAGATAGGCTGATTTGTGTCATAGTTTGGATTTAACATTTAAGTGATATAATATGGTATTTGCCTTTCTCTTTCTGACTAACTTGGTATGGTAATCTCTATGTCCATCCATGTTGTTGCAAATGACATTATTTCATTCTTTTGGATGGCTGAGTAATATTCCATTGTAGATATATACCACATCTTCTTTATCCATTCATCTGTCAGTGGACATTTAGGTTGCTTCCATGGCTTGGCTCTTGTAAATAGTGCTGCTATGAACATGGGGGTGCATGTATTTTTTCAAATTACAGTTTTGTCTGGGAATATGTCCAGGAGTGGGATTGCTGGATCATATGGCAACTCTATTTTTAGTTTTTTGAGGAGCCTCCATGCTGTTCTCCATAGTGGCTGCACTGATTTACATTCCCACCAACAGTGTAAGAGGGTTCCCTTTTCTCTACATCTTCTCCAGCATTTGTAGACTTTTTAATGATGACTATTCTGATTGGTGTGAGATGGTACATCAATTAGTTTTGATTTGCATTTGTCTAATAGTGATATTGAGCATCTTTTCATGTGCCTATTATCCATCTATATGTCTTCTTTGGAGAAATGTCTATTTAGGTTTTCTGCCCATGTTTGGATTGGGTTGTTTGTTTTCTTTAATTGTTGAGTTGTATGAGCTGTTTGTATATTTTGTAAATTAAGCCTTTGTCAGTTGCATCATTTGCAAATATTTTCTCCCTGTCTGTAGGTGGCTTTTTGTTTTGTTCATGGTTTCCTTTGCTATGCAAAAGCTTATATGTTTGATTAGGTCCCATTTGTTTGTTTTTGCTTTTATTTCTATTGCCTTAGGAGACAGACCTAGGAAAACATTTGTACAATTTATGTCAGAGAATGTTTTGCCTGTGTTCTCTTCTAAGAGTTTTATGGTGTCTTGCCTTATAGTTAAGTCTTTAACCCATTTTGAGTTTATTTATTTATTTATCTATTTATTTATTTTTTGTGGTACGCGGGCCTCTCACTGCTGTGGCCTCTCCCACTGTGGAGCACAGGCTCCGGACGCACAGGCTCACTGGCCATGGCTCACCGGCCCAGCCGCTCCACGGCATGTGGGATCTTCCTGGACCAGGGCATGAACCTGTGTCCCCTGCATTGGCAGGCGGACTCTCAACCACTGTGCCACCAGGGAAGCCCCTGAGTTTATTTTTGTGTATGGTGTGAGGGTGTGTTCTAACTTCATTGATTTACGTGAGACTGTCCAAATTTCCCAGTACCACTTGCTGAAGAGACTGTCTTTTTCCCATTGTGTATTCTTGCCTCCTTTCTTGAAGATTAACTGTCCATAGGTATGTGGGTTTATTTCTGGGTTCTCTATTCTGCTCCATTTATCCATATGTCTGTTTTTGTGCTAATGCCATGCTGTTTTGATTACTGTAGTATTGTTTGAACTCTGGTAGGGTCATCCTCCTGCTTTGTTCTTTTTCCTCAGGATTACTTTGACAATTCTGGGTCTTTTATAGTTTCATACAAATTTTAGTATTATTTTTCTATTTCTGTGAAAAATTCATGGGTAATTTAATAGGGATCGCATTAAATCTGTAGATTGCTTTGGGTAGTATGGCCATTTTAACAATATTAATTCTTCCAATCCAGGAGCATAGAATATCTTTCCATTTCTTTGAATCATATTTAATTTCCTTTATTAATGTTATGTAGTTCTTGGCATATGTCTTTCCCCTCCTTCGTGAGGTTTATTCCTAAGTATTTTATTTTTTTTTGATGCAATTTAAAAAGGGATTGTTTGTTTACATCCCCTTTCAGATATTTCATTGTTAGTGTAAAAAATGCAACCGATTTCTGTATGTTAATCTACTATCCAGCTACCTTGCTCAATTCGTTTATCAGTTCTAGTAGTTTTTGTGTGGAGTCTTTATGGTTTTCTATATATATTGTTATGTCATCTGCATATAATGACCATTTTACCTCTTCCCTACCAATTTGAATACATTTTATTTCTCTTTTTTGTCTGATTGCTGTGGCTAGGACTTCAAATACTATGTTGGAGAGAAGTGGTGAGAGTGGGCATCTTTGTCTTGCTCCAAATTTTAGCAGGAAGGCTTTCAGCTTTTCACCATTGAGTATTATATTGGCTGCTGTTTTGTCATAAATAGCTTTTATTATGTTGAGATATGTTCCCTTTATACCCATTTTCATAAGGGTTTTTATTATGAATGGATGTTGAATTTTGTCAAATGCTTTTTCTGCATCTATTGAGATGATCATGTAGTCTTTGTCCTTTCTTTTGTTAATGTGGTGTATCACATTGATTTGCATATGTTGAACCATCCTTGTGACTCTGGGATGAATACAACTTGGTTGTGGTGTATGATCTTTTTTATGTGTGGTTGGACTCTATTTGCTAATATTTTGTTTAGAATTTTTGTGTCTATATTCATCAAAGATATTGGTCTGTAATTTTCGTTTTTGGTAGTGTCTTTGGTTTTGATATCATAGTGATGGTGGTTTCATAGAATGTCTTTGGGAGTGTTCCTTCCTCTTTGAGAAGCATCAGAATAAGTTCTTTGTATGTTGGTAATTTGCCAGTGAAGCCATCTGATCCTGGACTTTTGTTTGTAGGGAGTATTGTTTTGTTTTTTTATTACAGATTCTATTCCATTTCTAGTGATTTGTCTGTTCAGGTTACCTATTCTTCTTTTTTTTTCAGTTTTGGTAGGCTGTATGTTTCTAGAAAGTTGTCCATTTCTTCGAGGTTGTCAAATTTGTTGGCATATAATTGTTCATAGTATTCTATTATGGGTTTTTGTATTTCTGCAGTGTATGTTGTGATTTCTCCCCTTTGAGTTCTTGTTTTGTTTGTTTGGGTCTTCTCTCTTTTCTTCGTGGTGAGCCTGGCCAGAGGTTTGTCAATTTTACCCTTTCAAAGAACAAGTTCTTGATTTTATTGACTTTTTTCTATTGTTTTTTAACCTCCATTTTATTTATTTCCTCTCTGATCTTTATTATCCCTTTCTTTCTGCTGACTTTAGGTTTTGTTTGTTCTTCTTTTTCTAATTCTTTAGGTGGTAGGTCAAGTTGTTTATTTGAGATTTTTCTTGTTTCTTAAAGAAGTCCTGTATCACTATGAACTTCCCTCTAAGAACTGCTTTTGCTGCATCCCATAGATTTTTTATGGTTGTGGTTTCATTGTCATTTGCCTCAAGGTATTTTTAAATTTCTTCTTTGATTTCATTGTTGACCCATTGGTTTTTTAGTAGCATGTTTTTTAGTCTCCATGTAATTGTTTTCTTCTCATTTATTTTTCTGTGGTTGTTTTCTATTTTCATGCCGTTGTGGTCAGAAAAGAGGCTTGAAATAATTTCTATACTCTTAAATTTGTTGAGGCTTGTTTTATGCCCTAGTATGTGGTCAATCCTAGAGAATATTCCATGTGCACTTGAAAAGAATGTGTATTCTGCTTTTTTGGATGTAATGTCCTGAAGATGTCAATTAAGTCTAACTGTTCTATTGCATCATTTAGGATCTCTGTTGTGTTATTACTTTTCTGTCTCAAAGATCTGTCCATTGATGTGAGTGGTGTATTAAAGTCTCCTACTATGATTGTATTCCTGTCGATTTCTCCCTTTATGTCTGTTGGTATTTGTTTTATGTATTTGGGTGCTCCTATGTTGGGTACATATTTGTTGATGAGTGTAATATCCTCTCCTTGTACTGATCCTTTTATCATTATATAGTGTCCTTCTTTATCTTTCTTTATAACCTTTGTTTTAAAGTCTATTTTGTCTGATATGAGTTTTGTGGCCTTTGCTTTCTTGTCATTTTCATTTGCATGAAATATCTTTTTCCATCCCCTCAATTTAATCTATGTGTGTCCTTTGCCCTAAAGTGGGTCTCTTGTAGGCAACATATTGGAGACTCTTGTTTTTATCCAATCTTGCACTGTGTCTTTTGATAGGAGCATTTAGTCCATTGAAATTTAAGGTAATTGTAGATAGATGTGTATTTATTGCCATTTTAAACCTTGTTTTCCTGTTGATTTTATATTTCTTCTTTGTCCCTTTTTCTTTTTGTTTTCCTTTTGTGGTTTGATGAGGTTTTTTTGTATTATGCTTATGTTCTTTTCTTTTTGGTTTTTGTGAATCTATTTTATGTTTTTGATTTGTGGTTGCCTTGTTTTTCAAGTATGTTAACCCCTTCCTATGTCTACTTGCTTTAGACTGGTAGTCATATAGGCTCAAACACATTCTGGAAAAAAAATCCTACATTTTCTTACCCTCCTACTCTACATTTTATGATTTTGATGTCCTCTTTTGCATCTTCATGTTCATCATTTTTCTGTTCATTGTGGTTATCATCACTTTCACAGAAGTTTTTTGATTTTTTTTTTTAATCTGTGTACTGACTTATTTAAGTGATTTACTTTCCACTTATGATGTTCTCTTTCCTATTGATTCTTACTTCTTTTCTTTTATTTTGGAATTTACAAAGGGATAGGTTTACATAGAAACAAACTTAAGAGTATTTACCAAAATTGAAAAAAGGTATACATTACCAGATAGAAAATAACAAAGTGTCAAGATAGATAGATACAAGTAATTTCAAAGACTTCCAATAAAGTATGAAATTGCTAACATCCCCAGTATCCATTCTTCACTTTGTTCTTTTGGTTATAGGACACTCTGAGTTTTATCTGGGTTCATTTTCTTAAGTTAATTAAACTAACATGCATGACAAAAATCAATTTCTATTCTCCGTGGGCTTTTTTCTCACTGTTTCCTGATTTTTCTTCTTGTTGCAAGGAATCTTTCAGTTGTTCTTTTAGTGAGAATCTGTGTGTACTAAATTCTTTTAACATTTAAATATAAGGAAGTGTTTATTTTCCCCTACTAATAAGTGACAGTTTATCTGGATATAATATTCTAGAATTACAGTAATTTTCCTTCAGCACATTGAAGATTTTAGTCCCTTGTAGTTAATATGGGACTCCATTGCCCTAATCTGTGGCCAGGATCCAATGCCTTCAGGGTAATGGGAACCAACATCTCTTGCAGTTGATGAAGTTTGTTGCCAAGTCCAACCATTGTTCTTTCTTTTTTTCTTTTTTTTTCTTTTTACAAGAGATAAATAAACTGACACCAAGCATTGTAAATGGATGACCACAACAAAAGCAACAATGATTGCAATTACCAAACATGAAACACACTCATACTATGTCATAATATTGACATTTAGTCCAGTAATCCTCCACTGTAACAGCTCCTTTACTTTGCAATGAAAATTGATTTGTATACTTTTTGCCTCTGAGTCCTTGTGGGATTTTTTTTTTATTCAAACAGAAAGTCACAAAAATTATAACCATCATCATCAGTTCACTCAGTCCCATGTAATTAATTTTTTTTTCATCTTGATCTTTTGTTAACACTTTTATGAATTCATGTTTTCCATTAGAGTTCTGAAAATGCTTATTCATTCAGTTCAGCCGTATAGTCAGTTACCAGAAACCTGTACTTGTCAGTCTTTTACATGAATTCCTTGAAGATGAAACCCTTTTATAGGAACATTTTTGCAAAAGCATCAGAGTACACCCAGAATTCTCTGTAAATGACAAAAGAATTAAAAATGACCATGATGAAAGATTTGATGAAAGTTCATAATAATGCAGTTGACAAGGAAATTTATTTATTTCTGAGATATACATTTTATATTTTAAAGTAATAACTAGAATTATGACTTATAACATTATACCAGAACATATAACATTTTAAGAAATTCCATGTAATGTCCGAAACATTTATATTAACATATTTCCATACAAATAACCCAAAGAAAGTTTAGTATTAGTTGTTTTTTTGGTTTGTTTGTTTGGTTTTTTATACTGCAGGTTCTTATTAGTCATCAATTTTATGCACATCAATGTATACATGTCAATCTCAATCGCCCAATTCAGCACACCACCATCCCCATCCCACCGTGGTTTTCCCCCCTTGGGGTCCATACGTTCTCTGTATCTGTGTCTCAACTTCTGCCCTGCAAACCGGTTCATCTGTACCATTTTTCTAGGTTCCACATACATGCATTAATATCTGATATTTGTTTTTCTCTTTCTGACTTACTTCACTCTGTATGACAGTCTCTAGATCCACCCGTGTCTCAAAAAATTACTCAATTTCATTCCTTTTTATGGTTGAGTAATATTCCATTGTATATATGTACCACATCTTCTTTATCCATTCGTCTATCGATGGGCATTTAGGTTGCTTCCATGACCTGGCTATTGTAAATACTGCTGCAATGAAAATTGGGGTGCATGTGTCTTTTTGAATTATGGTTTTCTCTGGGTATATGCCCAGTAGTGGGATTGCTGGATCATATGGTAATTCTAATTTTAATTTTTTAAGGAACCTCCATACTATTCTCCATAGTGGCTGTATCAATTTACGTTCCCACCAATAGTGCAAGAGGGTTCCCTTTTCTCCACACCCTCTCCAGCATTTGTTGTTTGTAGATTTTCTGATGATGCCCATTCTAACTGGTGTGAGGTGATACCTCATTGTAGTTCTGATTTGCACTTATCTAATAATTAGTGATGTTGAGCAGCTTTTCATGTGCTTCTTGGCCATCTGTATATCTTCTTTGGAGAAATGTCTATTAAGTCTTTTTCCCATTTTTGGATTGGGTTGTTTTTTCTTTAACATTGAGCTGCATGAACTGTTTATGTATTTTGGAGATTAATCCTTTGTCCATTGATTCTTTTGCAAATATTTTCTCCCATTCTGAGGGTTGTCTTTTCGTCTTGTGTATGGTTTCCTTTGCTGTGCAAAAGCTTTGAAGTTTCATTAGGTCGCATTTGGTTATTTTTATTTTTATTTCCATTTCTCTAGGAGGTGGATCAAAAAAGATCTTGCTGTGATTTATGTCAGAGTGTTCTTCCTATATTATCCTCTAAGAGTTTTATAGTGTCCAGTCTTACATTTAGGTCTTGAATCCATTTTGAGTTTATTTTTCTGTATGGTGTTAAGGAGTACTCTAATTTCATTCTTTTACATGTAGCTGTCTGGTTTTCCCAGCACCACTTATTGAAGAGACTGTCTTTTCTCCATTGTATATCTTTGCCTCCTTTGTCATAGATTAGTTGACCATAGGTGAGTGGGTTTATCTCTGGGCTTTCTCTCTTGTTCCATTGATCTGTGTTTCTGTTTTTGTGCCAGTACCATATTGTCTTGATTACTGTAGCTTTGTAATATAGTCTGAAGTCAGGGAGTCTGATTCCTCCAGATCCCTTTTTTCCCTCAAGACTGCTTTGGTTATTTGGGGTCTTTTGTGCCTCCATACAAATTTTGAGATGATTTTTTCTAGTTCTGTAAAAAATGCCATTGGTAATTTGATTGCATTGAATCTGTAGATTGCTTTGGATAGTATAGTCATTTTCACAATATTGATTCTTCTATTCTGAGAACATGGTATATCTCTCCATCTGTTGGTATCATCTTTAATTTCTTTCATCAGTGTCTTATAGTTTTCTGCATACAGGTCTTTTGTTTCCCTAGGTAGGTTTATTCCTAGGTATTTTATTCTTTTTGTTGCAATGGTAAATGGGAGTGTTTCCATAATTTCTCTTTCAGATTTTTCATCATTAGTGTATAGGAATGCCAGAGATTTCTGTGCATTAATTTTGTATCCTGCAACTTTACCAAATTCATTGATTAGCTCTAGTAGTTTTCTGGTAGCATTTTTAGGATTCTCTGTGTATAGTATCATGTCATCTGCAAACAGTGACTGTTTTACTTCTTCTTTTCCAATTTGTATTCCTTTTATTTCTTTTTCTTCTCTGACTACTGTGGCTAGGACTTCCAAAATTATGTTGAATACTAGTGGTGAGAGTGGACATCCTTGTCTCATTCCTGATCATAGAGGATAATGCTTTCAGATTTTCACCATTGAGAATGATGTTGGCTGTGGGTTTGTCATATATGGCCTTTATTATGTTGAGGTAGATTCCCTCTATGCCCACTTTCTGGAGAGTTTTTATCATAAATGGTGTTGAATTTTGTCCAAAGGTTTTTCTGCATCTATTGAGATGATCATATGGTTTTTATTCTTCAACTTGTTAATATGGTGTGTCACATTGATTGATTTGCATATATTGAAGAATGCTTGCATCCCTGGGATAAATCCCACTTGATCATGGTGTATGATCCTTTTAATGTGTTGTTGAATTCTGTTTCCTAGTATTTTGTTGAGGGTTTTTGCATCTATATTCATCAGTGATATTGGTCTGTAATTTTCTTTTTTTGTTATATCTTTGTATGGTTTTGGTATCAGGGTGATGGTGACCTCATAGAAGGAGTTTGGGAGTGTTCCTTCCTCTGCAATTTTTTAGAAGAGTTTGAGAAGGATAGATGTTAGCTCTTCTCTAAATGTTTGATAGAATTCACCTGTGAAGCCATCTGGTCCTGGACTTTTGTTTCTTGGAAGATTTTTAATCACAGTTTCAATTTCATTACTTGTGATTGGTCTATTCACATTTTCTATTTCTTCCTGCTTCAATCTTGGAAGGTTATACCTTTCTAAGAATTTGTCCATTTCTTCCAGGTTGTCCATTTTATTGTCACAGAGTTGCTTGTAGTAGTCTCTTAGGATGCTTTGTATGTCTGCAGTGTCTGTTGTAACTTTTCCTTTTTCTTTTCTAATTTTATTGATTTGAGTCCTCTCCCTCTTTTTCTTGATGAGTCTGGCTAATGGTTTATCAATTTTCTTTATCTTCTCAAAGAACCAGCTTTTGGTTTTATGGATCTTTGCTATTGTTTTCTTTGTTTCTATTTCATTTATTTCTGCTCTGATCTTTATGATTTCTTTCCTTCTGCTAACTTTGGGCTTTGTTTGTTCTTCTTTCTCTAGTTCATTTAGGTGTAAGTTTAGACTGTTTATTTGAGATTTTTCTTGAGGTAGGCTTGTATAGCTATAGACTTCCCTCATAGAACTGCTTTTGCTCCATCCCATAGGTTTTGTATCATCCTGTTTTCATTGTCATTTGTCTCTAGGTATTTTTAAATTTCCTCTTTGATTTCTTCAGTGATCTCTTGGTTATTTAGTAATGTATTATTTAGCTTCCATGTGTTTGTGTTTTTTACGTTTTTTTTCCCTGTAATTCATTTCTAATCTCATAGCATTGTGGGCAGAAAAGATGCTTGATATGATTTCAATTTTCTTAAATTTACTGAGGCTTGATTTGTGACCCAAGATGTGATCTATCCTGAAGAATGTTCCTTGTGCACTTGAGAAGAATGTGTAATCTGCTGTTTTTGGATGGAATGTCCTATAAATATCAATTAAGTCTATGTGGTCTATTGTGTCATTTAAAGCTTCTGTTCCTTATTATTATTATTTTTTTTGCAGTACGTGGGCCTCTCACTGTTGTGGCCTCTCCCATTGTGGAGCGCAGGCTCAGTGACCATGGCTCATGGGCCTAGCCACTCCGTGGCATGTGGGATCTTCCCGGACTGGGGCACGAGCCCATGTCCCCTGCACTGGCAGGCGGACTCTCAACCAGTGCGCCACCAGGGAAGCCCTTGTTTCCTTATTTGTTTTCATTTTGGATGATTTGTCCGTTGGTGTAAGTGAGGTGTTAAAGTCCCCCACTATTATTGTGCTACTGTCAATTTCCTCCTTTATAGCTGTTAGCAGTTGCCTTATGTATTGAGGTGCTCCTATGTTGGGTGCATATATATTTGTAATTGTTATATCTTCTTCTCGGATTGATCCCTTGATCATTATGTAGTGTCCTTCCTTGTCTCTTGTAATATTCTTTATTTTAAAGTCTATTTTATCTGATATGAGTATAGCTACATCAGCTTTCTTTTGATTTCCATTTGCATGGAATATCTTTTTCCATCCCCTCACTTTCAGTTTGTATGTGGCCCTAGGTCTGAAGTGGGTCTCTTGTAGAAAGCATATATATGGGTCTTGTTTTTGTATCCATTCAGCAAGCCTGTTTTTGTATCTATTCAACAAGCCTGTGTCTTTTGGTTGGAGCATTTAATCCACTCACGTTTAAGGTAATTATCGATATGTATGTTCCTATGACCATTTTCTCTCTCTCTCTCTTTTTTTTTTTTTTGCTGTACGTGGGCCTCTCACTGTTGTGGCCTCTCCCATTGTGGAGCACAGACTCTGGACGTGCAGCCTCAGTGGCCATGGCTCATGGGCCCAGCCGCTCCGCGGCATGCGGGATCCTCCAGGACTGGGGCATGAACCCACGTCCCCTGCATCAGCAGGCGGACTCTCAACCACTGCACCACCAGGGAAGCCCTGACCACTTTCTTAATTGTTTTGGGTTTGTTTTTGTAGATCCTTTTCTTCTCTTGTATTTCCCACTTAGAGAAGTTCCTTTAGCCTTTGTTGTAGAGCTGGTTTGGTGGTGCTGAATTCTCTTAGCCTTTGCTCTCTGTAAAGCTTTTGATTCCTCCATTGAATCTGAATGAGATCCTTGCTGGGTAGAGTACTCTTGGTTGTAGTTTCTTCTCTTTCATCACTTTAAGTATATCATGCCACTCCCTTCTGGCTTGTAGAGTTTATTCTGAGAAATCAGCTGTTAACCTTATGGGAGTTCCCATGTATGTTATATTTCATTTTTCCCTTGCTGCTTTCAGTAATTTTTCTTTGTCTTTAAATTTTGTCAATTTGATTACTATGTGTCTTGGCATGTTTCTCCTTGGGTTTATCCTGTATGGGACTCACAGCGCTTCCTGGATTTGGGTGGCTATTTCCTTTCCCATGTTAGGGAAGTTTTCGACTATAATCTCTTGAAATATTTTCTCTGGTCCTTTCTCTCTCTCTTCTCCTTCTGGGATCCCTATAATGTGAATGTTGTTGCATTTAATGTTGTCCCAGAGGTCTCTTAGGCTGTCTTCATTCCTTTTCATTCTTTTTTCTTTGTTCTGTTCTGCAGCAGTTAATTCCACCATTCTGTCTTCCAGGTCACTTATCCATTCTTCTGCCTCAGTTATTCTGCTATTGATTCCTTCTAGTGTAGTTTTCATTTCAGTTATTGTATTGTTCATCTCTGTTTGTTTGTTCTTTAATTCTTCTAGGTCTTTGTTGAACATTTCTTGCATCTTTTCGATCTTTGCCTCCATTGTTTTTCTGAGGTCCTGGATCATCTTCACTATCATTATTCTGAATTCTTTTTCTGGAAGGTTGCCTATCTCCGCATCATTTGGTTGTTTTTCTGGGGTTTTATCTTGTTCCTTCATCTGGTACATAGTCCTCTGCCTTTTCATCTTGTGTATCTTTCTGTGAATGTGGTTTTTGTTCCACAGGCTGCAGGATTATAGTTCTTCTTGCTTCTGCTCTCTGCCTTCTGGTGGATGAAGCTATCTAAGAGGCTTGATGGGAGGTGCTGGTGTTGGGTAGAGCTGACTGTTGCTCTGGTGGGCAGAGCTCAGTAAAACTTTAATCCACTTGACTGTTGATGGGTGGGGCTGTGTTCCCTCCCTGTTGGTTATTTGGCCTGAGGCAACCCAACACTGGAGCCTATCTGGGCTCTTTGGTGGGGCTAATGATAGACTCTGGGAGGGCTCACACCAAGGAGTACTTCCTAGAACTTCTGCTGCCAGTGTCCTTGTCCCCACGGTGAGCCACAGCCACCCCCTGCCTCTGCAGGAGACCCTCCAACACTAGCAGGTAGGTCTGGTTCAGTCTCCCCTGGGGTCATTGCTCCTTCCCCTGGGTCCCGATGCGCACACTACTTTGTGTGTGCCCTTCAAGAGTGGAATCTCTGTTTCCCCCAGTCCTGTCGAAGTCCTGCAATCAATTCCCACTAGGCTTCAAAGTCTGATTCTCTAGGAATTCCTCCTCCCATTGCTGGACCCCCAGGTTGGGAAGCCTGACATGGGGCTCAGAACCTTCACTCCAGTGGGTGGACTTCTGTGGTATAAGTGTTCTCCAGTCTGTGAGTCATCCACCCAGCAGTTATGGGATTTGATTTTACTGTGATTGTGCCCCTCGTACCATCTCATTGTGGCTTCTCCTTTGTCTTTGGATGTGGGGTATCTTTTTTGGTGAGTTCCAGTGTTTTCCTGTTGATGATTGTCCAGCATCTAGTTGATTCTGGTGTTCATGCAAGAGGGAGAGCACGTCCTTCTACTCCACCATCTTGGTTCCTCTACCCTACTTCTTTTCTATTTAGAGAATAACTTTCAATATTTCTTTTAGGATAGGTTTAGTATTTCTGTGTTCTTTTAGTTTTTGCTTGTCTGAGAAATTCTTTATCTCTTTATTCTAAATGATAATTTTGCTGGGTAGAGTATCCTGGGTTGCAGATTTTTCCCTTTCAGGACTTGGAATATGTCTTGCCACTGCCTTCTGGCGTGCAACATTTCTGTAGAGAAATCAGCTGATAGCCTTATGGGGGATAGCCTTGTAATTAATTCTTTGTTTTTATCTTGCTGCCTTTAGAATCCTTTCTTTAACTTTTGCCATTTTTATCATAATATGTCTTGGTGTAGATCTGTTTGAGTTTATCTTGTTTGGGACCCTCTGTGCTTCCTGTATCTGGATATCTGTTTCCTTCTTTAGGTTTGGGAAGTTTTCAGCCATAATTTCTTCAAATACATTTTCAATATCCTTTCTTCTTTCTTCTCCTCTGGGATTCTTATTATGTGTACATTGGCATGCTTTATATTATACCACAGGTCTCTTATACTGCTTTCATTTTTTTAAATTTGGGTTTGTGTCTGCTGTTCTAATTGGGTGATTTCCATTATTCTATCTTCTAGATCACTTATTTGTTCTTCTGCATTATTCATTCTGGTATTCATACCCTTTGGTTCAACTTTTATCTCTTCAAATGAATTCTCTAATTTTTCTTGGCTCTTCCTTATACTTTCTAGTTCCTTTTTATAGTCATCTACGTTTCTGTTGATAGCCTTTCTTAATTCCTTCAGTATTTTCAGTGTCTCCTTTTTGAACGTGGTATCTGTTAGACTGAAGAGGTGTGTTTCATTGTTCTTTCAGGGGAATTCTCTCCATCTTTTAATTGGGAGTGGTTCTTCTGCTTCTTCATTTTACTTATATTTGTCTTGCTCTATAAGTTTAGGGGAAACAATTATCTACTGTGGTCTTGGAGGGCTATTTTTATGTGGGAATGTTCCTCTGTAACCTGTGGGGGCTTAATATTTTTTCAGTGCGAGGGCTGTTTTTAGTATGGATGCCTGCCACCTCTTTCCTCAGTGTATGCTGGCCATTGTCCCCTTGATAGGAGGTGTCACTGGCGTGGTGACCAGAGCCTGCACTGGATATTGAGTGGGGCCTCCTCTTTGCTCTGTGCGTGTCAGTGCCCTGTCAGGGACAGGGTCTGCTCCCTAGTTGTTGGAGTAGAAGCCCCCAGATCCATCTTAGCTGCATTTCTGATCTTTGGTGCAAGGTAGGCGGGATTGGAGCATTCTCACTGGGCGAGTAGCCATTGAGTATTTCTCTGATGGAGCTGTTTACCTGTTAGTGTGCTCTGTTGTGTCACCTTGCACCCATTGTGTGGATTCACAAAGTACACTGCTGTTGGCATTGCCTTCAGCCCCACCTCAACCATGGGTATGCCGGCAGTTGGCCCTCATGCCTCTCAGGCTTTGTTTTCACAAGGATACCAGCACAGACCACTGAAGTCAGGTCACAGGACTGCATAGCTGGACCCACTGTGGGAGCTGTGGAGGCAGCTCAGACTCTGGCCTGGCCCAGTCCCCACATGTACACATCCACAAAGCCCACAGCTGCTAAGGCCAGACCCGTCCCAGCCATGGGAGCATCCGTTGTCTGTTTGGATGTTCTGCAGGCACTGAATTTACAAAGCCAGTGGTGGAGGTGTAAATCTGTGCTTTGCACAGCCATGGCGAGAGATTTCAGCTTTGCTTCCTAAGTCACACAGCCCCTGGGGCTCAGCTGTGATTTCAACCCTGCATCTGCACGTGGGTGACCCACTGGTGTCTGGTCCTGGGCTGCCAAGGTGGTGGCTGGAGCATGCAAGCCTGCTTGGGCTGGAGCCTCTCCTGGAGCCTGCGGAGGCAGGGGCCAGCGGGTGGGGTAAGCGGCTGCAATGGCAGCCCCATCCCTCCCTTTGCATGCCACTTAACAGTGGCACTTTGCTTCTGTGGTGGCCCGGGCTTCTTCTGTGAACACTCCCGGTTGTGGCACTCCACACTCTAGCTCCTTTAGGCTGTCTCTGTGCAGCCAACACCATGGACTAATTCTCTTTGTCTTTCCTGCCTCACTGTCTTCCTGTCCTGACACAGCTGTCTGTGGAGATGTTTCCCAGTTGTTGTAGTACCAAAGAGGAAGCTGCACAGTGATGGTGCCAGAGGCACAGCCATAGCTGGCATTTGGGCAGGAGAACCCCCAGCTGGTGGCTGCCTGATGTCAAGTGCCAGCTGGATTGTGCTGCCTGTTCAGGAATCTCTTGGTATTACCTTGGCCCCAGGTACCATATCCCATCACTGCATAGTCTGCAGGAACCATCAGTGAGGACCCCTTGTCCTGGCCACATCCCACGAAACGAGTTGGGGGTGAGTCAGGCTGTACCACCAAAATGAAGGAGCCGGGGTGCTCTCCAGTGAGGGAGTGGGCAGTGCTTGGTAGGGGAGTGAGCACAGAAGATAGGGCCATTCTCTCATTAAATTCTGTGTCTTGCTTTTACACTACTTATTCCAAGTCTTTTCATTATGATCTTAAAATCACATCATCATTTAGAATTTATGGGAAAGGAGCCATTTTTAGATAATGATCCCCCTCCCATATCTTCCATTCATGCTAACCTTACCTTTCTTACATAGAAACAAAAAGACTCCACTTCCATGGTGGAAGAGTGTTGGGATATCCCTTTGAAGTCTTTGATAACCCTGTCAGGCTCCTCCCAGTGAAGGAGGGCGGGCTACTATTAGGGATCGTTTAATGGCCATGGATACTTCTATTAACAGAGTTTAATGGGTTAAGTGGTTCATTTCTGTCTCCTCTCTCCTCTTTCC
>NW_006793865.1:1640476-1692946 GCF_000442215.2 Lipotes vexillifer | reverse complement strand
CTCTCCTCTTTCCCTCTCCCACCCTGTCCCCTCCCCCACATCCCTCTTGAGCCTGAAACCTGTAGGTGTAGAGAAGGCTAGGAAAGCCCTTTTCCATTTGCCTCCAAAATATGCTCCCCAAGCCAGCTTCACCATTAGTAAAGTTTCGATCTGGCTGATTATGTCTATTCTGTTTGGTTAGAAACCTCAGTTGGAAGAGGATGATTATTCCAAATGCCGAATAGGTCACTTTTCCATTTTCCCCACTTTTGGTTTATTCCCTCTGACTCTAGGATTGAACACCTGAGCCCCCAGCAGCTGATTCAAGACTTTTTTGGAGCTATGCTCACTATCTTCTCTCCCCTCTGTCATTGTGATTTTATCAAATTAGTGAGCTTTGAACCCTGATATATATTTTTTCTTCTTTGGAAGTTTTCTGACCCACCTCATCAGTTCTTTGTGAGGTCTGAGTGTTGGGGTAAGCTCAGTTTTACTCAACCCAGCAATCCTGATACTCACTCTAGGGTGATAATTGTTCTAGTGCAGAGCTTTTCACTTCAGAACTATTGATGCTTTGAGCCACATAATTCTTTGTTGTGGGGAGGGGCGATCCTGTAGGAAGTTTACCAGCATCCCTTGGCCTCTACTCATTAGATGCCAGGAGTGCCCTCCAACCCAAAGTTGTGAAAACCAAAAATGTCTCAGACATTGTCAAATGTCTCCTGGGGACAAAACTGTCCCCAGTTAGGGACCACTCTTCTAGACAAAAATGGACACAGTGAAGAAAGAGCAGAGAGATGCCTCGGTCTTTCTGGCAGGGTTAGTATAGGCTTCTCAGGGAACAGCATTTGAGCTAAGCCTTGCAGGATAAGGGTTACCTAGTGGTCATAGAAGAGTTTCCAAGGTACAAACAGGGAGGTGTGCAGGGCCCTTTGTGATTTCTTGACCCAAACCAGATTCATTCCTACCACCCCTGTACATGCCTGCAAACATTCTAGGATCACCTGTGGATGCCTCGCTCTTCCCATCTCAATGCTTTTACTCATTCCATGTGAGTGGATTCCATGTCCATATGGTCCAAATTCTACAATTGCTGGTTACATTCACTATGCTGTGAACTGCTTTTGAAAAAGGATTGGATTTCCAAAGCAAATTCCTCTTCATCATTGTTATTACTTTCTCTTAAGCATTATGTCTATACTTTGGATAGATTGAGGGACCAGATTATGCTGTGAGCTGCACTTATGAATACATTGGATCTGGGATTGTGGAGGATTTCAGGCATCACTTCAGATTATCATATGGTGGATTGTGTCAGTTGTTGTACAATCATTCATGAGAAGAGACCTCAGTTCTACCTCACCTGGGATGTGACTCATCTCGTGACATACTGATTTAGGGGTGGAGTAGGAGGGAATCTGCAGGGAGTGGGGGAGGAAGGATTGACAGCATCCTTCCCCAGGTTGCTGAATTCCAGGGTTTCTCTGGTGGGTGGTGGGAGTCTTGCAGTAGGGGTAAATGAATCACATGGAAACACCAGTGAGTTTGGCCATTTATTGATGCCACACAATGGCAGGCTATGGTTACAGCCTGGTTTTAAATACTGAGGTACCCACCAAGGTACCCCTTAAGGAGGCTGGGCCTGGCAAAGCAGCAGAGATGCAGAGAGGACAATGGATGAGGCCGTGTACCACATACAACCACTTTGGAGGACAGTGATATGTAGAATTGTGCTTCCCCCAACCAGGTTTTTTTTTAATGACATAACTTAAAAATAATACTAATAATAATATTTGAACTAGCAATACAACAGAAAAAGAGTAGCATCAAATATGTTGGCTAAGTTTTAGCACCAGACAGTTCATGTCATGTGGTCTCTCTCTTGAAAGTGAATCGCTATGCACGGATTCATTGCCCCAGGGCTTGATCCTAAAGTCAGAAGAGCTAAGACCTGTAATCTCGGGGGTAGCAATGTGTAGCTTTCAGAGTTTGGAGGATTTTAGCCAACTGATTGGGAAATTATGATCTGAAACAATATAAATCCCTCAGCTTGTGTTCCAGAAATGTGATAAAGGTTATCAAAAATATTCACTAGGGCTTCCCTGGTGGCGCAGTGGTTGAGAGTCCGCCTGCCGATGCAGGGGACACGGGTTCGTGCCCCGGTCCGGGAAGATCCCACATGCCGTGGAGCGGATAGGCCCGTGGGCCATGGCAGCTGAGCCTGTGCGTCCGCTCCGCAACGGGAGAGGCCACAACAGTGAGAGGCCCGCGTACCGCAAAAAAAAAAAAAAAAAAAAAAAAAAAAATATTCACTAAATATCTGAAAGCATCACACTGGGATGACTCCACCAAGTAGAGATGGGTCAGGAAATTGGATGGAGGTGCATTCTTGATTAAGAAAACCAAATATTAAAACAAGTCATTCCTACAAAGGGGCCATTGCTTGTATCACAAAATGATTTCCTGTTTTACAAAAATATTCAGTATTTAGTCTCTTAAAATATTGTTTTCTTGTGGTGTGTTGAATTATGCTTCGATGTTTAAGAATTAAATTAACCCACACCTTTTCAGAGAAGAGCTAACTCTACCACTGGGAGAGACAACGTAAACCAAATTGGGTCTGAGAACCTTCATGTATTTAAGCACCAGGCAGGCCCTGTGGCGGCCTCTCTGATTCACGGTAGATGTGTATCCAGTGTCTCTTGCTGTACATCTCAGTTGCTTGTTCAAGGTGGGAAGAAAGGAGGCCATGGGAGAAATAAACCAACAGTGCTACTTCATGTTGGCCCCCATGAGCACCAAAAGGATGGTCAGACACCATTCAGGTTCTTGCCTTAGAGTCTCCCTGTTAATCTGAGGTCCCTCTCTTATTGCAAGCACGGGGACCTGTCAAAACCCTGATGACCCAAAGCTGAGTGACTGTCAAGGCAACAACCATGTCAAATGACTCTAGTAGCAAGTGCTGTCTTGATTCTGGGGTCCTGAGGGACAGCTGCTACCCAATTGTCTTACAACACAGCCCCACACAGGAAGTGAATGTCCATGATGCAGGGTTAGGGGCCAATATTCTGCCTTTGAGAAACTAGAGAAAGGCCTAGAATGGAGCACCTGGACAGACCCTTCCTACATTTCTACCATCTTTGCCACATGGGTCATAAATAACATTTTGCATACTGGGAAATCTGGCCTAGTTTAGTTTGCTGAGGTCAGTAGGAATCGGAGTTTGTTCCTGAGTTTTGTAAGACTGGTCATATCCAGGTCTCTGATGACATGCATGATCCTAGGGTAGCAGAGTACCAGGTTAAGTTAAATCCATCCAACTTACTAAATTAATCTCCCTGAAAGCCTACACTATACTTCAGGGACAGTTTTTGAGAACTGCCTCATTAGAAAAAATCAGGTTCTTTTCTACTCACATCACTGACAATGTAAGCATCTTCTTGCTAAAACTTATTTCACCAGAGACTGTCACTGGCCAGCAATGTTTATATTTAAAGACAGAATACAAGAACATAATTATATAGAAATAAATTCCCTGGTTTTGGTAAACATTTCTACTCACCTCCTGTTTCTGCTCTATCTCAAATTTCATCCCAACCCCAGTGTTTTATTTCCCACAGGCATTTATCAGAATAATACACAGTAATGGCTTGAAAAAAAAGCACATAATATAAAAAATTTAAGCTTCTGGTATACAAGCAATAGAACTGGCGTTGGCCAGCAACACCATTACAAATTTAACAGAAGATGCATGTGGACTTGCCCACTTGTACATCTATCTATATGTTTATATTTGTTCTTCCACCAACTAGATATTAGCACCATTTTTCAATAGCTCCATTCTGCTGAATGGATAGATAATTCAAGGGAGAGATGGGATACTGTGCTCCATGGTGAATGTTAACGGTACCTGTGCGTGAGACTGAAGACACGCTGCCCATTATGTGAAGCCCACTCTCCTGCCTTCCCCTCTGTCAAGAGCTGATTCTGAGGGCTTCTTCCCCTGGAGGCTCCACACCCCCCATTTTCCACATTCAGTTCATATAAATACCTCCCCTTACAAACCAGGAAATTCACCTTGAATCTGAGACCACAGCCTACTTTGACTCCTGATGGGTGATGGGAACATCCAGAATAAGCATTCCAACTTTCATTTCACTTTTTTGGACTACCTGACTCACCTGTTCCCCCCCCCTCCGCCACCCCAGAAAACAGATCCTCAAAAGTAACTATTGGGTGCGCTAGAGAATAGATCGGATTTACCTCACTTTTGAAAAGTTTTTTTTCTCGATACTAGAAGTTTATACTAAGTTTCTCTATACTTAATACAATTTACCTGGTTCTTGGAAATATTTTAATCTAGAGCTGCATTTTCCAACCTGAGGGTGGGTGGGGGCAGGTTGCAGCTGTGGACCTGGCCACAGCAGTTGTGGTGTGTAAACCCCTAGTGGTGAAAAGACGTTCACCCTGAACTGAAATCTCAGGCAGGGAATATGCTAGAGAAGGGAAAGCCGCACAGGAAGACTCATTTGCTCTTCTGCAAAGGAATGGGTATTTGCCAGGGAAGTGGGAAGAATGAAAAGCCCATGTTCTTCTCTTCCTTATACTAGCAAGAAATTGATTTCTGCTGATTTGCTTTTTAAGAGTTTTCATAGAAATTATCCTTAAGTCAGAAATGTCTTCTGTATAACTAACCTAAATCCCTTAGGTTCACTAAAGCCCTACAGTTCCTGCCCATGGCCTCTTTTTCTAGTGTCTCCAGGAAGGAATGGGAGCCCAAACAGCCCAGATGAAGAGTCCATAGGGATTAGGGACAGACTGAGGATGAAGCCAGCACTTTCTCTTCCTGCCCCAGTTGAACAGGGGGTGAAGAAAGCAGTCCCCTGCCTGGATGAATTACAAGAATGTTCCTGAAAGCTCTCCCATGACATTTTAAACAGCAGCTGCCCCAAGTAGGGAGACAGAAAAAAGGGTGATTTCACCAAGGTAAATTAACAAGATTATTTGTTCCCTGGATAAGTGTGGCTCTGTTTCCTGATACTCTTGAGGTAGTCTGGGAAAAAATCTGGTCTCTCTGTTTTTATCTTTAAGGGAGGAACAAAAGACATCATTTCACAGACTTGCCCACCTTGGCCCCTTTCCCACGAGCTGATCTCACGAAAGGCCCGATTCTCCTGGATACCTCACCTGCCTATCAGGGAACGGTGAGTATTGCAGTCCCATGTCTCCTATGAGGGACGTTTTGTGGCTAAAGAACAGTGGGCTTTGTTTAGTTATGAGCCAAAGTTGAACCTGAAATACACAGAGTAAAACCGCAATGAAGTGGTCCCTGGGCCTAGAACATGTCACGGTCAGCAGGCTGCTGCAGTCTGTAGTGGAGGGTGGCTTTCTTCTGGACTTAGGGTGCTCTGGGGTTTTTGAGTGGCTGTCGCTTTCTTGGCCTTTGGGTGTGGGCGATGTGTGTCTGGGAACATGAGAGGCAGCACTGAGCCCTCACGGTGGGCACAGAACATTTCTTCATGGTTTTTAGTGTCTGGCAGAAACTGGCTGATAACTTGTCCTTGGTGCAAAGTAAATCTGTGGGAGGAGAAAAAAAATGGGAAAAAAACAAAGATTATCCTTTTGTAAGTGAATAAGTGCGACTTCTATTAATGGAAGACTTTATGTGTCTACTGAGAAAGGCTCCATAACAATTCATAATGGTTGACATCCACTGACATTCACTCCTGTGTAGCAATATTATACATTCCCACCCTTGCCACGGCCACCCGGTGGTGAATACTTCCCCACTCCTGGACTTTGGGTTCAGCCCTCTGACTTGCTTTGGACAATGGGATGTTAGTGGACATGATCCCTGCAGTGCCTTGGAATGTGAGGGAGGATGAGGCTGCCCTGATGAGCTTCTGCCATCACCGTTAGAAGACTCTGGCTCATGCAGCCACTGGACCAAGAAGGATGAGACACATGGAGCAGACCTAGACCCAACCTACAGCTTGCAGCCGAGGCCAACCACAGGCAAGCTAGATCAGCTGAACTTGAGCTGAGCAAAAAATTCACGCTTGTAGTTTTAAAGCACTGAGTTTAGAAGTGGCTTGTTATGCAGGATTGTTATGCAATAGTTGAATGCAATATTTTACTTGCATCGCTTCATTTACTTGCATCACATAGTTACAGCAGTAACTATCAGGTAAATACAACTGTTCTTTCCATTTTACAAAAGGAGACGTAAAGCCTACAGAAGTTTAAGAACTTGCACAATGTTATCCAGCTGATAAATGGCACAGTCAGATCTGAACATGGGCAGTTTTGACTCTAGCTCATGCTTTTTTTATCAATCATATCATCCAGAGCACCAAGCAGTCACCCCGTCAGCCAACTAACCAATGCTTCCTGAGCAAAGGATATAGATATATAAAATGTGGTCACTGCCCTCCAGAAATGTACCATGTAGATGAAGGCATAAGACATGCACAAATAATTCCCAGGGTAAGGATACAATCAGTTACTTGGGTGCTAATCCTTGTTCTACCCTAACTCTGGGCAAGTAAGTTACTGAATTATTTTGGCCCTCCTTTCCTCATATATGAAACAGGGAATTGGACTAGATTTCTCAGGGACCACCCTTGCATATTCTATGGGTGGTACTCAGACTGCACTGGCCCATGTACTCCTGGTCTGAAAGGAATTCAGTAAGGCCCCAATAACACATTTTTCTTTTATAAAGTGAAATTGTTTCAAACTTTGCTTCAGTGCCTCTCAGAGCTCTGGTTGATCTTCTTTCTCCATTACAGAAAAGATTTGAACAGTCCTAAAGAAAAGCTTTTCCCCAAACAGGCTGCTATCCTTTGCAAATGGAACTGTCAGTAAAAGTAGAGATTGTGGTAGTATTCTCTTTACCCAAATCTGTGACAGTATTTTTGCCTCTCTATGCATTTTTCACCTTCAGGTCATGAAGGCAAAAAAATGCTTTTTCTCTTCTCAGAACTCATCATTTCCTTGACTGTGCCTTGTTTTTTCATGAATAAATGTCTTCTGTTAGCTGTCAGAATGCCATTTGGTTTGCAAGTGTTAAGTGCACTTGGGAGTAGGTAACATATAACGCTCCTAGAACCCAAAACCTCTTCATTGCTGATTATTTTCTTCTTCAGGCCTCTTCCTAAACATTTCATAAAAATCAGTGCCCTCTAATCCCCCAGGAAACTTCTGTACATGACCTGACATTTCAGAAAGAGTACATATTTCTCCCAAGTATTCCTACTGTGGAATAGAAATCTGAGCTCTTCATCTCCCACGTGCCCACCAGAGCAGCAGGTGTTCTCCATGGGGCTTGGGCTGTGCATCGTGTAGGCTGCTGTTCAGAACAAGACAGGGCTTCCTCCCTAGGCCTCTGGCATTGAGGCAGGGCCCAGCATGGAAGCCTAGGCATCATAGGGCTGCTCTGATTTCTTAGCCAGCCTCTCCTAAATTCCTTATGGATGGTGGACGGGGAAGGTGCATCTTGGGTAGCTCTTTGCCCCACATTCTCCCTGCCATGAGTATGTGAGTGCTATGGGGCTACTATAAGAAAAGAAGACAGAGGAAGTATGAAAGCTTAGCTTCCATTCCTTCTCTCCACAAAGCTTCTTTTGGCCACGTTGGACCACATGGATCCCTTCTGTCCCAATCTCCAAACTTGTATTATTATTGTTAACATTTGCTCAAACATGGCACTATGTTCTATCTTGAACTGTTCTGTAAATGGCGTTGAGCCTTTTCTGCTAAAGGCCGAAGTGTGTCCTCTCTCTAGGGTGTCTACCATTCTAAAAAGGCCTCTTAGAGGACCCCAAAGTCTTTAACTTCGTTCTGGGTTGAATTGGATCCTCCAAAGTTTAAGTATTCCCCCAAAGTTGAAGTCATAACCATTGGTACCTGTGAATGTGACGTTATTTGGAAATATTTCCTTGCAGATGTAATTATGATGTAAATTAAGATGACTTAATTAACATGACTGTGTCCTTATAGAGAGAGAAGAGATAGACACACGCAGTAAAGAGAAAGCCATGTGACAACACAGACACACAGAGGAAGATGGCCATGTGACGATGGGGGCCGAGATTGGAGTTATGCAGCTACAAGCCAAGGAAAGCCGGTGACTACCAGAAGCTAAGAGACAGAGAGCATGGCCCTACCAAGAACCGTGGTTTTTGGACTTCTTGCCTCCAGAACTGTGAGCCTAAATTTCTGTTGTTTTAACAACACAGATACAATTTCTTAAGCACTTACCACACACTAGGCAATGTGCTTGGCATATACTATCTCATTTGATCTTCATATAAATTTACTTATACCTATTGTTCTGCCTTTAATACTGAAGTTCCACAGAGGCTTAATAACTGGCCCAGTGTCTCATAGCTGGAACACAGATGGTGGTGCTGGAATCTGAATGCTGCCTCAGTGCCTCTAAAGCACTGCCACCAAGAAAATGAATCTTTTGTGCTGGTTATGGGGAAGGAGGGGCCCACATGGACAGGTCTTCCCTGACCAGAGCAGCTTCATTTGTTCTTCATTTGTTCAACCAAGGGCCCCCACTTGTCAGGTCAACATCTACGTGACTGAAAGAGGCTCAACCAAGCCTGGTGTCCTTGCCTGATCTTGGGAACCACTGGATCACGAGCCCAGCTTTTCAACGGTCCTCAGAGCCCTGGGAACATGTGAGTCCTGGAATCCTCCTGTTTAAAAGTGAGAAACTGGAAGGAAGAGTGGAGGATACCGGTGACCTATATTGCGAGCCTGTGTTCCACACCTATGTTTAGCAGCTCATTTAGACAATGACTGGGAGCCCAACATCACGGCAAGCAGGGCTTAATTGCACCAGTTCTCGTTATTATTGTGAAACAATGAAGGCTGCTGTGTTCATCAGCCAACTGGATCCCAGCTGAAGCACACAATGCTTATAATTGGGGGCAACTTAGAGAGGACATCCCAATTTGCCTATGCCTCCTGTTTAATAGAAATCATACTTGGAAATGTAAAGGGACAGTCATAAGCTTGTTCCTCTGCTGTCTTGAAGGAATAATATTTTGCCCACAAAAGTTGGAAAATAATTTCAATGTTGTTGGCAAATACAGTGTCTGTAAGACTGGGTTTCATGAGGCCAGGGAATGTGTCAGACTCATTTCTGTGTCCTCAGTTTTTAGTACTTGCCTGAGACATATCTTGTGATCAGTAATATTTGCTGAATAAATGAAAGTTCTGTTCAACTGGAAGAATATCTATCTTTCAGTAGGAAGATGCTAAGCTCACCTCTGCCCACAGGCACACCAAAATTACAACTATTTACAGAGCAACTATTGATGCGAAAGATTGGAAGACTGGAAGAAAAGCTCTTCTACGACTAAAAATATAAAGAAGGAACCACAACACGACAGGTAGGAGGGATGGAGATGTGGTATAGTCAGGACCCATACCCCTGGGTGGGTGAACCACAAATGGGAGAATAATTACAGAGGTTCTCCACGAGCGAGGGCCTTGAGCTCCACATCATGCTCCCAAGCCCAGTGGTCCTGCACTGAGAATATGAGCCCCCAGAACATTTAGCGTAAAGGTCAGTAGGGCTTAATCAGGAGATCCAGGGGCTATGGGGAATAGAGACTCCACTCCTAAAGGGCACACACAAAATCTTACAGGACCCAGCGCAGAAGCAGTAATTTGAAAGGAGCCTGGGTCAGACCCACCTGCTGATCCTGGAGAGGCTCCTGCAGAGACAAGAGGCAACTAGAGCTCACCCTGGGGAACAGACACTGGTGACAGCTGTTTTGGGAAGCTCGTTCTACCACGAGGACACTGGTGCTGGCAAGCACCATTTTGGAATCCTCCCTCCAACACTAGGACCAGGCTCCACCCACCAGTCTGTCAGCACCAGTACTGGGATGCCTCAAGCCGAGCAACTAGCTGGGTGGAGACACAGTCCCACCCACCAGCAGCCCTGCTGCCTTAAAACCCCTTGAGCTGCTTTGGGACCTGGCCCTGTCCACCAGAGGGCCTAGGGCCCAGCCCTGTGTGTGCTGAGACTAGCCTCAGGTCTCCCGGGCCCTGGAGCCAGAGACTCTGGCTCCATCCACCAGTGGGCAGACACCAGCTCCAGGACCCTCAGGGCCCTGCAGCCAGAAGTCTGAAGACCAAGTTTCACCCACCAGTGGGTAGACACAAGCCCCAGGACTACTGCAGCTTGCCATGTCAGTACCCCCTGGGCCTGACCATCAGCAGGCTAACATCTGCTCTGAGACACCTTGAGTCCCTCAGCCAGTAGTCCCAGGATCTGGCCCCACCTACCAGTGGGGTGACACCAGCTCCGAGACACCTTGTATCTCTCACCAGCAGGCCAGCACCAGCTTTGGGACACCCTGAAACTCACAGCCAGCCATGTCAGGAACCGGCTCTGCAGTCACCCACTCCAGAACCCAGCTCTGCCTACAAGCCAGCCAGGACTACCCAGGGGAATCCCGGGACTCTGCAGCCAGCTATCTCATGCCCTGCCCTGCCCCACCAACTAGCAGTCTCCACACAAGGCAGAGCCTCACGCCAACCTAATAGGAAGCCAGCCACACCTACCAGACTACCCACCAGTAGTCAGCTCATCACAAAAAGAAGGACCCATGCAGCCCATGTAGGGGGCACCCCTATAGCATATAGCTCTGGTGACCAGAGGGGAGTATGCTGCTGGGACACACAGGATGTCTCCTACAAAAGGCCACTTCTCCGGGGTGAGAAAACATAATCAACCTGCCAAATACATCAAAATAAAAACAGCAAATTAGGGAAAATGAGGCAACAGGGGAATAGATCTCAAATGAAGGAATAAAATAAAACCCCAGAAGAACTAACTGAACTGAAGATTGGCAACCTATCCAATAAAGAGTTCAAGGTAATGATTGTAAAGATACTCAAAGAACTGGGGAGAAAAATGGGTGAATACAGTAAGAAGATTAACAAAGAGAAAGAAACAGAGCTAAAGAATAGAAAAACTGAAATAAAAAATACACTAAAAGGATTAAATAGTATATTAGATGATACAGAGGAATGGATCAGTGAACTGGAAAGCAGAGTAGTGGAAACAACTGAAGTTGAACAGAAAAAAAGAATTTAAAAAATGAGGGCAATTCAGAAACCTCTGTGATATAACATCAAATGTACTAACATTCACATTATATGGCTCCCAGATGGAGAACAGAGAGATAAATGGGAAGAGGACATATTTGATGATATAATAGCTAAAAACTGCCCTAACCTGGGATAGGAAATAGACAACCAGGACCAGGAAGCAAAGAACCCAAAACAGGAATCCAAAGATGATCATACCAAGACACAATGTAATTAAAATGGCAAAAATTAAAGATAAAGGGAGAAAATTAAAATCAGCAAGGGATGCTGGAGAGGGTGTGGAGAAAAAAGGGAACCCTCCTATATTGTTGGTGGGAATGTAAACTGGTACAGCCCCTATGGAGAACAGTATGGAGGTTCCTTAAAAAACTAAATATAGAACTACCATACAACCCAGGAATCCCACTACTGGGCATCTATCTGGAGAAAAGATACATGCACCACAATGTTCACTGCAGCACTATTTACAATAGCCAGGACATGGAAGCAACCTAAATGTCCATCAACAGACGAATGGATAAAGAAGATGTGGTACATATATACAGTGGAATATTACTCAGCCATAAAAAAGAAAAAATAATGCCATTTGCAGCAACATGAATGGACCTAGAGATTGTCATATTGAGTGAAGAAAGTCAGACAAAGACAAATATCATATGATATCACTCATATGTGGAATCTAAAAAAGGCTACAAGTGAACTTATCTACAAAACAGAAATAGAGTTTGGGACTTCCCTGGTGGTCCAGTGGTAAAGAATACACCTTACAATGCACGGGACACAGATTTGATCCCTGGTCAGGGAACTAAGATCCCACATGCCATGGGGCAACTAAGCCCATGCGCCACAACTACTGAGCTTGCGTGCCTCAACTAGAGAGCCTGTGTGCCACAAACTAGAGAGCCCACATGCCCTGGAGCCTGCGTGCCACAACTAGAGAGAGAAAACCACACCACAACTAGAGAGAAGCCTGCGCACCACAACAAAAATCCCGCATGCCTCAATGAAGATCCCGCAGGCTGCAACTAAGATCTGATGCAACCAAAAATAAGATAAAGAATAAAGAAATCTTAAAAAAACAAAACCAAAACAAAAATAGAGTTACAGATGTAGAAAATAAACTTATGGTTACTGGGGGGGTATGTCGGGGGGGAGAGATAAATAGGAAGATTGGGATTGACACATACACACTACTACATATAAAATAGATAACTAATAAGGACCTACTGTATAGCACAGGGAACTCTACTCAATACTCTGTAATGGCCTATATGGGAAAAGAATCTAAGAAAGAGTGGATATATGTATATGTATAACAGATTCAGTTTGCTGTACACCTGAAACTAATACAACACTGTAAATCAACTATACCCCAATAAAAATAAAAATAAAAAAATCAGCAAGGGAAAAGCAACGAGTAGAAAAAATCTCCCATATGGCTATCAGTTGACTCTTCAGCAGAAACTCTGCAAGCCAGAAGGGCATGATATATTTCAAGTGATGAAAGGGGAAAAAATACTCTACCTGGCAAAGCTTTCATTTAGATTTGATAGAGAGATCAAAAGTTTTACAGACAAGCAAAAGCTAAAAAAATTCAGCACCACCAAACCAGCTTTACAAGAAATGCTAAAAGGAACTTCTCTAAGTGAAAAACAAAATGCCACAGTTAGAAACATGAAAATTATAAAAGGAAAATTTAAGTGGCAAAGACAAATATGCAATAAAGGTAATAAATCAACCATGTATAAAGCTAGTAGAAAGATTAAAAGGCAAAAGTAGCAAAATCATCCATATCCACGATAAGTAGTTAAGGGATATACAAAACAAAAACATATAAAATATGTCAAAAACAGTAAACATGGGCGAGGGGAGTAAAAATGCAGGGTTGTTAAAATGCATTTGAACTTAGAGATCAGCAACTTAAAATAATTATATATATATGGCTATATATAAACCTCATGGTAACCACAAACCAAAAATCTATCATAGATACACAAAAAAGAGAAAGAAATCCAAATATAACACTAAAGATAGTCAACAAATCACAAAAGAAGTGAAGAAAAGAAATGAACAAAAAAGAACTACAAAAACAATTAAAAATTGCAATAAGTACATATGTATCAATAATTACTTTAAATATAAATGAACTAAATGCTCCAATTAAAAGACATAGAGTGGCTGAAGGGATACAAATACAAAACCTGTATGCCTATAAGAGACTCACTTCAGATCTAAAGACACAGACTGAAAGTGAGGGGATGGCAAGAGGTATTCCATGAAAATAGAAGTGAAAAGAAAGCCATGGTAGCAATAGAGGTATCAGACAAAATAGACCTTAAAACAAAGATTGTAACAAGAGACAAAGAACATTATACAATGATCAAGAAATCAATCCAAGAAGAAGATATAACAAAGGTAAATATATATTCATCCAACATAGGGAGCACCTAAATACATAAAGCAAATATTAACAGACATAAAGGGAGAAATTGACAGTAACTCAATAATAGTAGGGGAATTTCACACCATGCATACATCAGTGAGCAGATCAGCCAGAAAGAAAATCAATAAGGAAACACTGGCCTTAAATGGTACATTAAACAAGCTCCCAGAGGAAGCTGATGCTACTGGTTCACGGACCACATTAACACAGACTGGAACAGGGTCCAAGGACAAATGGTGGAGTAGAAGAACCTGAGCTCACCTCCTCTTAAGAAAACACCAAAATCACAACTGTGAACCATCAACAAAAAAGACTGAAACCTACCAAAAAAGATATTCTACTTCCAAAACAAAGAAGAAGCCACCCACAATGAGTTGGTAGAAGGGGTGCATCTGTGATACAATCAAATCTCAAACCTGCTGGGTGGGTGACCCACAAACTGGAAAATAATTATGTCACAGAGGTTCTCGCATAGGAGTGAGAGTTCTGAGCCCCATGTCAGGCTTCCCAGTTTGGGGGTTTGGAATTGGGAGAAGGAGCCCCCAGGGCATTTGGCTTTGAAGCCCAGTGTGGCTTGATCGCAGGAACTTCACAGGACTGGGGGAAACAAACTCCTCTTGGATGGTGTGCACAAAGTCTCGTGTGCACCAGGACCCAGGGGAAAAAGCAGTGACTTCATAGGCACCTGGGCCAGACCTACCTGCTGGGCTTGGAGGGTCTCCTGGAGAGGTAGGGGGGGTGGCTGTGGCTCACTGTGGGGACAAGGACACTGGTGGCAAAGGTACTGGGGAGTACTCATTGGTGTGAGTTGTCCTGTAGGCCCCCATTTTGATGCCAAGACCTGGCCCTACCCATTTAGAGAAAAGTTGACACCTATCCTTCTAAAATTATTTTTAAAAATTTTAGAGGAAGGAACACTTCCAAACTCATTCTATGAGGTCACCATCGCCCTGATACCAAAACCAGACAGATACCCCCCAAAAAAATAATTACAGGCCAATACCACCAATAAACAAAGATGCAAAAATCCTCAACAAAATACTAGCAAACTGAATCCAACAATATATTAAAAGGATCATACACCATGATCAAGTTGGATTGATCCCAGGGATGCAAGGATTTTTCAATATCCACAAATCAATCAGTGTGATACACCACATTAAAAAAGTGAACAATAAAAACCATGATTATCTCAATAGATGCAGAAAAAGCTTTTGAAAACATTCAAAACCATTTATGATTAAAAAAGCTCTCTGGAAAGTGGGCATAGAGGGAACATACCTCAACATAATAAAGGCCATATATGACAAACCCACAGCTAACAACATATTCGATGGTGAAAACCTTAAGGCATTTCCTCTAAGATCAGGAACAAGACAAGGATGTCCACTCTCACCACTTTTATTCAACATGGTTTTGGAAGTCCTAGCCACAGCAATCAGAAAAGAAAAATAAATAAAAGGAATTCAAATTGGCAAAGAAGAAGTAAAACTGTCACTGCCTGCAGATGACATAATACTATACATAGAAAATCCTAAAGATGTTACCAGAACATTACTAGAGCTCATCCATGAATTCAGTAAAGTTGCAGGATACAAAATTAACTGTCAGAATGGGAGAAAATATTTGCAAACGAAGCAACTGACAAAGGATTAATCTCCAAAATTTACAAGCAGCTCATGCAGCTCAGTAACAAAAAAAAACAAACAACCCAATCCAAAAATGGGCAGAAGACCTAAATAGACATTTCTCCAAAGAAGATATACAGACTGCCAACAAACACATGAAAGAATGCTCAACATCACTAATCATTAGGGAAATGCAAATCAAAACTACAATGAGATATCATCTCATACCAGTCAGAATGGCCATCATGAAAAAATCTAGAAACAATAAATGCTGGAGAGGGTGTGGAGAAAAGGGAACCCTCTTACACTGCTGGTGGGAATGTGAATTGGTACAGCCACTATGGAGAACAGTATGGCGGTTCCTTAAAAAACTACAAATAGTAGTTTGTTTGCCACATGACCCAGCAATCCCACTACTGGGCATATACCCTGAGAAAACCATAATTCAAAAAGAGTCATGTACCAAAATGTTCACTGCAGCTCTATTTACAATAGCCCGGAGATGGAAACAACCTAAGTGTCCATCATCAGATGAATGGATAAAGAAGATGTGGCACATATATACAATGGAATATTCCTCAGCCATAAAAAAAAAACAAAATTGAGCTATTTGTAATGAGGTGGATAGACCTAGAGTCTGTCATACAGAGTGAAGTAAGTCAGAAAGAGAAAGACAAATACTGTATGCTAACACAGATATATGGAATTTAAGGAAAAAAAATGTCACGAAGAACCTAGGAGTAAGACAGGAATAAAGACACAGACCTACTAGAGAATGGACTTGAGGATATGGGGAGGGGGAAGGGTAAGCTGTGACAAAGCGAGAGAGAGGCATGGATATATATACACTACCAAACATAAGGTAGATAGCTAGTGGGAAGCAACTGCATAGCACAGGGAGATCAGCTCGGTGCTTTGTGACCACCTGGAGGGGTGGGATAGGGAGGGTGGGAGGGAGGGAGATGCAAGAGGGAAGAGATATGTGAACATATGTATATGTATAACTGATTCACTTTGTTATAAAGCAGAAACTAATACCATTGTAAAGCAATTATACTCCAATAAAGTTGTAAAAAAATAAAACAACAAAAACCAAAATTAAGACACAGAAATCTGTTACATTTAAATACATAAAGAAAGATCAGAAAGAGAAATTAAGGAAACAATCCCATTTTCTATTGCATAAAAAATAAAATACCTAGGAATAAACCTACCTAAGGGGGCAAAAGACTTGTACTATGAAAACTGTAAGATACTTTTATGAAAAAAAAAAAGACGAAATAAACAGATGGAAAGATACCATGTTCTTGGATTGAAGAATCAATATTGTCAAAGTGATTATACCACCCAAGGTAATCTACAGATTTAATTCAATCCCTATCAAATGACCAATGGCAGTTTTTGCAGATCTAGAACAAAAAACTTAAAATTTGTATGGAAACACAAAAGACCCCAGATAGGCAAAGCAATCTTGAGAAAGAAAAACAGAGCAGGAGGAATCAGGCCCCCTAACTTCAGGCTATACTATAAAGCTACAGTAATCAAAACAGTATGGCACTGGCAAAAAGACAGAAATATAGATAAATGTAACAGGATATACAGCCCAGAAATAGAAATGTAACAGGATATACAGCCCAGAAACAGCTCACACACCTAATGTCAATTAATCTATAACAAAGGAGGCAAGAATATACAGTGGAGACAAGACTGTATCTTCAGTACTTGGTGCTGGGAAAACGGGACAGCTACATGTAAAAGAATGAAGTTAGAGAATGTACTAAAACCATACACAAAAATATACACAAAATGGTTTTAAGACCAGATACTATAAAACTCTTAGAGGAAAACACAGGCAGAACACTCTTTGACATAAATTGCAGCAATATCTGTTTGGATTCACCCCCTAGAGTAAGAAAAATAAAAATAAAAATAAACAAATGGGACCTAATTAAACTTAAAAGCTTTTGAACCACCAAGAAGACTATAAACAAAAAGACAACTCACAGAATGGGAAAAAATACTTGCAAATGAAGCAATCGACAAAGGATTATCTCCAAAATATACAAACAGCTCATGCAGCTCACTATCAAAAGAACAAAAAACCCAATCAAAAAATGGGCAGATCTAAATAGACATTTCTCCAAAGAAGACATGCAGATGGCAAAAAAACACGTGAAAAGATGTTCAACATCACTAATTACTAGAGAAATGCAAATCAAAACTATAATGAGGTATCACCTCACACCAGTCAGAATGGCCATTGTCAGAAAGTCTACAAACAGTAAATGCTGGAGAGGGTGTGGAAAAAAGGGAACCCCCTTACACTGTTGGTGGGAATGTAAGTTGGTGCAGCCACTATGGAGAACAGTAGGGAGGTTCCTTAAAAACTAAAGAGAGAGCTACCATATTATCCTGCAATCCCACTCCTGGGCATATATCTGGAGAAAACCATACTCCAAAAAGATAGAGCCACCCCAATATTCATTGCAGTACTATTTACCATAGCCAAGACGTGGAAGCAAACTAAATGTCCATCGACAGATGAATGGATAAAGAAGATGTGGTATATATAAATATACAATGGAATATTACTCAGCCATAAAAAGAATGAAATAATGCCATTTGCAGCAACATGGATGGACATAGAGATTATCATACTAAGTACAGTAAGTCAGACAAAGACAAATATCATATGACATCACTTATATGTGGAATATAAAAAACATACAAATGAACTTATTTACAAAACAGAAACAGACTCACAGAGTTAGAAAACAAACTTATGGTTACCAAAGGCAGAAGGTGGGGGGAAGGGATAAATTAGGAAGTTGGGATTAACATATAGACACTACTATAAATAAAATAGATAATCAACAAGGACCTACTGTATAGCACAGGGAACTCTCCTCAATATTCTGTAATAACCTATATGGGAACAGAATCTGAAAAAGAATGGATATATGTATATGTATAACTAAATCACCTTGCTGTACACCTGAAACACAACATTGTAAATCTACTCCAATATAAAATAAAAATTAAAAAAATAAGTATAAGAGCTCTAAAAAAAGATCACTGATCACAGATCACCATAATTTAGTAGTAATGAAAAAGCTTATAATATTGTGAGAAGTACCAAAATGTGACTCTGAGACACTAAGTGAGGGGATGCTGTTGGGAAAATGGTGGCAATAGTCTTACTCAACTCAGAGTTGCCACAAACCTTCAATTTATAAAAATGTAATATCAGAGAAGCATAATAAAGTGGCAAACAATAAAAAAAGAACAGCATGGATCAGCTTGACTAGAGAATATGTACTTCACATATGCTCTTTGACTTTGGCAATGGTATCTTGTGATTTAAGGGTTTTCCTTTTGGTTGGCTGGTTTTTCTTCAGATGAACCTATTCTTGATGAAAGTGAGATCTTAATGAAACCTTAATTCAGACACTGCAAATCACAAACACACTCTATGTATGAAAGAAACAGGTAAATATCCCCACATTTCTTTCCCAGTTCCAATTACCCATTTCAATAAAAAACATTTTTCCTTAAAAAAATATGATACATTAAACCAAATGGAGACACACACACACACACACACACACACACACACACACACACACACACACATATACCTTCCATCCAAAAGCAGCAGATAAACATTCTTTAAGATGTACATGGAACATTCTACAGGATAGATCACATTATGCCACAAAACAAGTCTCAGTAAATTTAAGATAACTGAAATCATATCAAGCATCTTTTCCAAATACAATATATGAGACTAGAAATCAGCTACAAGAAAAAACTTCAAAAAACACAAACATGTGGAGACTAACATTCTGTTAAGCAACCAATGGATCACTGAGGAAATAAGAAGAAATAAAAAAATACCTAGAGACAGACAAAAACAAAACACAAAGATCCAAAGTCTGTGGGATGCAACAAAAGCAGTTCTAAGAAGGAAATTTTAGCCATACAAGCCTACCTCAGGAAACAAGAAACAACTCAAAAAAAAAAACCCCAACATTACACCTAAAGGAATTAGAAAAAGAAGCACAAACAAAACCCGAAGTTAGAAGGAAAAAGATCATATATATCAGAGCATAAATAAATGGAGACTAATAAAACAATAATAAAGATCAATGAAACCGAGAGCTGGTTCTTTGCAAAGATAAAAAGAGGGCCCAAATCAATAAAATCAGAAGTGAAAAAGAAGAAACAACTGATACCACAGAAATACAAAGGATCATAAGAAATTATATGAACAATTATACACCAATGAAATGGATGACCTAGAAGAAATGTACAAATTTCTAGAAATGTACAATCTTGCAAGACTGAATCAGGAAGAAATAGCAAATGTGAATAGACTGATTACCAGTAATGAAAAATGAACCAATAATAATAAAAAACACCTCCCAACAAACAAAAGCCTGGAGCCAGATGGCTTTGGTGAATTCTACCAAACATTTAGAGAAGAGAAACATGTATCCTCTTCAAACTATTCCAAAAAATTGAGGAGGAAGAAACATAGACTCATTCCACAAGGCCAGCATTGCCCTGATATCAAAACCAGATAAAGAGATCACAAAAAAGAAAATTACAGGCCAGTATCATTGATGGACAAATGCAAAAATCCTCAACAAAATATTAGCAAACCAAATTCAACAATACATTCAAAGGATCATACACCATGATCAAGTGGGATTTATCCCAGGCATACAAGGATGGTTCAGTATTTGCAAATCAATCAATATGATACACCACATTAACAAATTGAAGAATGAAATCATATGATCATCTCAACAGATGCCAAAAAGCTTTTGATAAAATTCAACATCCATTTATGATAAAAAAAAAAACTCTCCAGAAAGTGGGTTTAGAAGGAACATACTTCAACACAATAAAGCCCATATGATAAGCCCACAGCTAACATCATAGTCAATAGTGAAAAGCTTAGCGCATTTCTTCTAAGATCAGGAAGAACACAAGGATGTCCACTCTCGCCACTTTTATTCAACGTAGTATTGGAAGTCCTAGCCACAGCAATCAGAAAAATAAAATAAATCCAAACTTGAAAGGAAGAAGTAAAATTGTCACTGTTTAAAGATGACGTGACACTAAACATAGAAAATCCTAAAGATGCTACCAGAAAACTAGTAGAGCTCATCAGTGAATTCAGTAATGTAGAAGGTTACAAAATTAATATACAGAAATCTGTTGCATTTCTATAACTAACAATGAACTATTAGAGAAATTAAGGAAACAATCCCATTTACAACCACATCAAAAGGAATAAAATACCAAGGAATAAATCTAAGGAGGTAAAAGACCTGTACTTGTAAAACTATAAGACAATGATAAAAGAAATTGAAGATGACACAAACAAATGGAAAGATATCCTGTGTTCATGAATTGGACAGTATTGTTTAAATGACTATACTACCTAAGGAAATCTACAGATTCAGTGCAATCCCTATCTAAATACCAATGACATTTTTCACAGAACTAGAACAAATAATTCTTAAATTTGTATGGAAACACAAAAAGACCTCAAATAGGCAAAACAATCTTGAGAAAGAACAAAGGTGGAGGTATCACGTGACCTGATGTCCAACTATACTACAAAGCTGTGGTAATCAAAACAGTATAGTACTGGCACAAAAACAGACACACAGTTCAATGGGACAGAATAGAGAGCCCAGAAATGAACCCACTCTTATATGGGCAAATAATCTATGACAAAGCAGTGAAGAATACACAATGGAGAAAAGACAGCTTCTTCAACATACAGAAGTGGGAAAACTGGACAGCTACATGGGAAAGAATCAAACTGGACTACTCTCTCACACCATGCACAAAAATAAATTCAAAATGGATTAAAGACTTAAACCTAAGACTGGAAACCATAAAGCCTCTCAAAGAAAACATAGGTAGTATGCTCTTTGATGTCAGTCTTAGTAATTTTTTTTGGATCTGTCTGCTTAGGCAAGGGAAACGAAAGCAAAGATAAACAAATGGGAATACATCAAACTAAAAAGCTTTTGGCACAGTGAAGGAAAATATCAACAAAATGTAAAGGCTGCCTACTGAATGGGAGAAGAAATTGATATTTGCAGTGTATTTGATAAGGGGTTACTATCCAAAACATACAAAGAACTCATACAACTCAACATCAAAAAACATAAAACCTGATTAAAAAATGGGCAGAGGATCTGAATAGAAATTTTCTAAAGAAGACATACAGATGGCCAACAGCTACATGAAAAGATGCTCAACATCACTTATGAAAAGGGAAATGCAAATCAAAACCACAATAAGATATCATCTCACACCTTTCAGAATGGCTTGCATCAAGAAGACAACAAATAATAAACATTGGCCAGGATGTGGAAAAACGGGAACCCTTGTGCCCTGTTGGTGGGAATGTACATTGGTGCAGCTACTATGGAAAACAGTATGGAGGTTCCTCAAAAAGTTAAAACTATAACTACCATATGATACAACAATTCCACTCCAGTGTATTATCCAAAGAAAACAAAAACACTAATTAGAAAAGATATATGCACCTCTATGTTCATTGCAACACTATTTACACTAGCCAACATATGGAGGCAACCTAAATGCCCATCAATAGATGAATGGATAAAGAAGATGTGGTATATATATATATATATATATGTGTGTGTGTGTGTGTATATATATATATATATATATATATATATATATATACACAATGGAATATTACTCAGCCATGAAAACGAATGACATCTTGCCATTTGTGACAATATGGATGGACCTAGAGGTTATTATGTTAAGTGAAATAACTAAGAGAAAGTCAAGTACTGCATGGTCTTACTTATTTGTGGAATCTAAAAAACAAAACCAAACAGAAACAGACTAATAGATACAGAGAACAAACAGGTGGTTGCCAGAGGGGTGTGGGGTAGGGGGAGGAAAGATATAGGTGAGGGAGGTTAAGACGTACAAACTTCAGTTATAAAATTAGTGAGTCATGGGTATGAAATGTACAGTGTGGGGAATATAGTCAATAATGATGTAATATCTTTGAATGGTGACAGATGGTAACTCGACTTATCATTGTGATCAGCTTGAAATGTATAGAAATATCAAATCCCTATCTTGTGTGCCAAGAACACAGTGTTGTTATACTTCAAAAACAAACTCAGAAAAATAGATAAAATTTGTGGTTACCAGAGGTGGGTGTAGGGGAGAGGGAAGTAGAGGAAGGCAGTCAAAATATACAAATTTCCAGTTACAATACTAAGGATGTAATATACAACACGATAAATATAATAAGCACTGCTGTACAATATATATGAAAGTTTTTGAGTAAATTCTAAGAGTTCTCATCACAAGAAAACAAATTTCTATTTCTTTAATTTAGTATCTATGAGATGATGCATGTTCAGTAAACTTATTGTGATAGTCTCTAATGTATGTAAATCAAATAATTATGCTGTACACCTTAAATTTATACAGTGCTATGTGTCAGTTATATCTCAATAAAACTGGAAGAAAAAATTTTAAGTCTGCTGACTCAAGTGTTTATTTGTGTCAATTTTAAGTACTATCCTTATTACTTTCCATATTTTTCTATTGCATTCTGTACCCCTCATTCCCCAAATTAAACAACAACAACCCAAGAATGGTGTGCATAAGGGTTTTGCTTTTGTTTTTTAATCATCATGAATATAATGCCTAGAAGATAGCTGATATTCAGTAAATATTTCTGGATGAATTTTTTGACTTTTTAAAAAATTGGGGTATAGTTGATTTACAATGTTGTGTCAGTTTCTGTTGTATGATGAAGTGAATCAGCTACATGTATACATATATCCCCTCCCTCTTGGACCTCCTTCCCACTCCTCCCCGATCCCATCCATCTAGGTCACTGCAGAGCACCAAGTTGAGCTCCCTGCGCTATACAGAAGGTTCCCACTAGCTATCTGTTTTACACATGGCAGTGCACAAATGTCAGTCCCAATCTCCCAATTCATCCCACCCCCGCTTTCCCTCCTTGGTGTCCATACATTTGCTCTCTACACCTGTGTCTCTATTTCTGCCTTGCAAACAGATTCATCTGTACCATTTTTCTAGATTCCACATATATGTGTTAATAGATGATATTTGTTTTTCTCTTTCTGACTTACTTTACTCTGTATGACAGTCTCTAGGTCCAACCATGTCTCTACAAATGACCCAATTTTGTTCTTTTTTATGGCTGAGTAATAGTCCACTGTGTACATATGTACCACTTCTTCTTTATCCATTCATCTGTTGATGGACATTTATGTTGCTTCCATGTCCTGGCTTTTGTAAATAGTGCTTCAGTGAACACTGGGGTGCATGTTGCCCTTTTGTTTTTCTTTGTTTTTTAATATCTTTATTGGACTATAATTGCTTTACAATGTTGTGTTACTTTCTGCTGTACAACAAAATGAATCAGCTATATGTATACATATATCCCTATATCCCCTCCCTCTTGCATCTCCCTCCCACTCTCCCTATCCCACACCTCTAGGTCATCACAAAGCACCGAGCTGATTTCCCTGTGCTATGCAGCAGCTTCTCACTAGCTATCTGTTTTACATTTGGTAGTGTATATATGTCAGTGCTACTCTCTCACTTCGTCCCAGCTTCCCCTACCCTGCTGTGTCCTCAAGTCTGTTCTCTATGTCTGTGTCTTTATTCCTGACCTCCCACTAGGTTCATCAGTACTGCTTTTTTAGATTCCATATATGTGTGTTAGCATACAGTATTTGTTTTCCTCTTTCTGACTTGCTTCACTCTGTATGACAGACTCTAAGTCCATCCACCTCATTACAAATAACTCAGTTTCGTTCCTTTTTATGGCTGAGTAATATTCCACTGTATATATGTGCCACATGTTCTTTATCCATTCATCTGTCGATGGACACTTAAGTTGCTTCCATGTCCTGGCTATTGTAAATAGAGCTGCAGTGAACATTGTGGTACATGACTCTTTTTGAATTATGGTTTTCTCAGGGTATATGCCCAGTAGTGGGATTGCTGGGTCATATGGTAGTTCTATTTTTAGTGTTTTAAGGAACCTCCATACTGTTCTCCACAGTGGCTGTATCAATTTACATTCCCACCAACAGGGCAGGAGGGTTCCCTTTTCTCCACACCCTCTCCAGCATTTATTGTTTGTAGATTTTTTTGATGTTGGCCATTCTGACTGGTGTGAGGTAATAATACCTCAGTGTAGTTTTGATTTGCATTTCTCTAATAATTAGTGATGTTGAGCATCTTTTCATGTGTTGGTTGGCCATCTGTATGTCTTCTTTGGAGAAATGTCTATTTAGATCTTCCACCCATTTTTTGATTGGGTTGTTTGTTTTATTGATATTGAGCTTCATGAGCTGTTTGTATATTTTGATGTTCTTTTAACCCATATGCTTGGAAAGAGTTCTATAGCTCCCACTATGGAAATAGTAGTTCTGATTTAGATTTTAAGTCATTAACAATTTAGACGGCACCTAAAGAAAGTAAAATGGCCTGGAGGAAAACAAACCTTACAGGAATTCATACCTGATTTTACAAGATGGGCATGGGGGCATATTTACTGTGATGGCTGGCTGGCTGAGAAGAATCTGGTCATTGAATGGCTTATTTTCAAAGCATTTTAGAGGGTACAGGGGTCAGGGTGGGTGGTCGGCTTTTTTTAAATCAAGGAATTTCTTGCAGCTGCTCTTTCCTGTTGTTTCTCTATGAGTAAGCATGACTCTGCCTTCGAGTGAAACTTGTAACTACCTTTTGTTGCCCTGATAATTTTTGGTGAGTGGAATTCATTTTTATTTACATCCATTGTCAGCTAACCATTAGTCATCATCTCTTCAGTATGAGATTTCAATGTAAAAAATACCAAATATGCATTTAACCCAATTTTGATGATTGAAAATTGTCTTCAACTGTCTTATTTCTGGGCAGTGCAATGTATATATAATTTAAAAATAACCAACAAAGACTTCCCTGATGGTCCAGTTGTTAAGACTCTGCAATTCCACTGCAGGGGGCACGGGTTCAATCCCTGGTTAGGGAACTAAGATCCCACATGCTGTGTGGTACAGCCAAAGACAAAAACTGCCTCAATTATATAAAAACCATCACAGCTTAGAAGGATTCTATACTCTCAGCATTTTAAAAACATGGTACCAAAGAATGTGATGAGATGACATGAAAGGAAGTGTCCCAAATTGACCCCTTGGTCTAGAACAGAGTGCTTCTCATGAAAAGATGCTCATCACTGCTAATTATTAGAGAAATACAAATCAAAACTACAATGAGGTACCTATAGATTATCATACCAAGTGAAGTAATTCAGAAAGAGAAAGACAAATAGCATATATCACTTATATGTGGGTTCTAAAATATGACACCAATGAACCTATCTATGAAACAGAAACAGATTCAAAGACACAGAGAACAGACTTGTGGTTGCCTTGGGGGAGGGGGGATGGGGGAGGGAAGGATTGGGAGTTTGGGATTAGCCGACACAAACTAGTATATATAGAATGGATAAACAACAAGGTCCTACTGCATAGCACAGGGAACTATATTCAATAACTTGTGATAAACCATGATGGTAAAGAATATGAAAAAGAATATGTAAATGTATAACTGAATCACTGCTGTACAGCAGAAATTAATGCAGCATTGTAAATCAACTATACCACAATAAAATTAAAAAAAATAGAACAGGGTGCTTCTCAAACTTTAACGTGCATCCAAATCACCTGGGAATCTTCTTTAAATGCAGATTCTGATTCAGTAGGGCTGGGGTGAGGCCTGAGATTCTAACAAGCTCCCAGGTGATGCCAATGCAGCTAGTCCAGGGACCACACTGAGTAGCAAGAGTCTGGAAGGCTAAAACTTAATAATACCTCTGAAAATGAGCCCTAGGTAGCTCTGTTTGGAGGCTCAAGTAAGGTCAATGATAGCCAGCCTCAAATGCAAGTTGGTCAGAAAGAGGTTGCATGTGATCATTAGACCTGAAGCATTTTCCCCTCAGTGCACTGTGCTCAGGATTTCCAGCCCACACCTCTCTCCTGACCTCTGCACCTGTGTAAAAACCAATCACAGACCACTCCTACCTAAATTATTTATCTGCTCCTCAACAAACATGTCCCAAACAGAATGCATTACCTTTCCCCATTCCCAAACCCACTCCTGGGCTTCGTCTCTCACAGAACGGTAGCCTCATCTACTCAGCTACCCAAGTTGGAAATCTGGGCTTTTTTCTCCCTCCTCTTTCCCCAGCACAAAGTCCTGTCAGGTGTCTCTTTTAAGTAGCTCTTGAATCCACTCACTTCTCTCTATCTGCGCTTCTACTGCCTTAGTTCATGCCACGTACACCTCCTGTTTGGGGTGCAGCTGTATTCTCTGAACTGGTTCCTTTCTCTATCTTCCACAGTGCAGCTTGCATGACTTTCTTATCATCACTCCCCTGTTTGGAATACTTCAATGGCTCCCTTCTGCCCTAGGGATAAAGTCCAAACTCATCAGCGTTGCTTCATGAGGCTCTTTATCCTCTAGCTGCAGCTTACCCCTCTAGCCCCACTGTTTCCTAACTCCCCTTGAACTGTGTACTGCATTTAGACTTATATGCCACGACATCATCTTCTTCCTGCTTACTGCAGACACTGAAAGCTGCTCCTGGAACCTCTCCCATGACCTCTCTACTCATCCTTCACTTCCTCTGGAGGCCTTCCCTCCTCTCCCCAGTTTACATATGATGCCCTTCCCAAGTGCTGTCATAACACCCTTACTGCCCTGATCAGTATCTCACTGGTTGGTGATTTTGTTCCTTGTTTAACATTATATTTAACACAAAGTAAGTGCCCAGCAAATATCTGTTAAATAAACACATGATTTGTAAATAAACAATCCTTAGGGAAACTCTTCTCAGGATATTAACTCTGACAGCAGTCTCTGTTGAATGCCAGCCCTCAGCTCTTGGAAGGAGGTAGCAGCAGATTAATAAACAGCAGGTTTCACTACCTCTCATCCTTAAGAATCTTTGGAAAAAGACTACCACTGGTAGAGAGCCTTAAATATCTGCAAATCCACTTTCCTGGGTAGCTGTTGGCCAGTGGCTGAAAGGTGCAGGTATGTGAACTCTCAGCTCATTGGCCTCAAGAGCAGACAACTCTGAGATATAACTTTCACCCTGGAGCTTCCCTGTGGGAGCAGGCTGAAGCTAGGAATGTGCCTGAGATGGCTGCCCAGCTGTGCTTCCTCCCTTTTCTGTCTTGTTTCCCTCTCCCTTAGCTATCTTCCTTGGGAGCACTTCCTGAATGAATCCCTTGCACACAAGTTTGCACCTCAGGGTCTGTTTCTATGGAACCTGACCTCAGACAGCAGTGCAAGATTGATAGAAAGGTCCATTCAGTACTTGACTGGGTTCCTGAGAAAGGTTAGAGCATTTCTCAGAAATTTGAAAAAATGGAAGTGATTCTCATTTGTGTGGGATGAAGTCAGTGTAAACGTGCTTTGAGATAGGAAAATGGATGAGATAATCCCTCAAGGAATTAATGTCAAACCTCACGGAATCAGACAGATGGCTCCCAGGGGAGCTGGCTGGCCTCTTCAGCATTAACATTCTTAGCTCTGTAAAAGGGGACTAAAACTACCCACAAATCAAGTCATGCAGGACAACTTATTTATGAAAAGCTCTGTGCCCCTGAGCAAAGCCATTCACCTACCAGCATTCTTCCTGCAGGCCTGCTGGTTGCATTTTTGGAATTCTGGGGGTCTGGGTTCGTGATCACACAGGCATCGGTCCTGGTCTTCAGTTTTATTGTTTTCTGAGGCAACACAATGGACAGTCCTCTTCTGAAAGCCACCTCCACAGGATGCAGTGCACTGGAAGAGAGGGGCACAGGGAGAGAGTCAGAATTCTCCCCCAGGATCACCAGGGGAACTCCAGTATAACTGCTTTAACCCCACGGTTGTCAAATAGGGGCAAGCCTCAATTATCACAAGGCTTTTTGAAGGAGTCATAGAATAAAGGCACTAATAATTTGGAGATGTGAATTTAGGAAGAGTTTATATTATAGATTGTGTGAACTGAATTCGGCTTAATTTACAATTGGTTTCTCTGAAGAATGTGGACAGAGGTTGAACTGCAAGCAAAACAGAAAAAAATTTCATATCTGGACTCTGGTGCCTCAGCAATCCAGTTTCTCTGAACTGGTTTTGATTTGGGGCTGGGAGTCAGATGTGAGGAGAGGGGACAGAGCTACGAGGAAAGCTGAGAGAGAATCAAAAGGGAAGAGGGAGAGGAAAAGCAAGGTGGAATGGAGAGGGAATTTGGAATGGACCTAGCTGTACCATGTGTGGCCTCAAGCCACCTAACAGACAAGATTCATGTAATGTCATGATGTATCTGCCTGGAAGCAGAAGGGAGATTCTCGGTCCTGGGAAACCATCCTGGGGACATAAGAAAATGCGTCTGAATTTATTATATATACATATACTCTTTAAAAATTTTTTTATTGTGGTAAAATATATAAAACATAAAATTTACTATTTTAACCATTTTTTCACTGTACAGTTCAGTGCCCTAAATACTTTCACATTGTTCTGTAATCATTACCACCATCCATCTCTAGGAGTTTTTCATCTCTCCAAACTGAAACTCTGTACCCCCAACCTCCTACCCTGCCCCAGTCCCTGGCAACCACTATTCTATTTTTTGTCTACTTGACTATTTGAGGTACCTCATAAAAGTAGAATCATACAATATTTGTCCTTTTGTGACTTGCTTCTTTCAATTAGCAAATGTCTCCACGTTTCCTCCATGTTATAGCATGTGTCAGAATTTACTCTTTAAGGTGGGATAATATTCCATTGTATGTAGGTACCACATTTTCTTTATCCTTTCATCTGTTGATGGACATTGGGTTGCTTCCACCTTTTGGCTATAGTGACCCACATATACTCTTATGGTTTACATTCTATTTCATGTTTTACTACTTTTCGCCTCATCTGTCTTATATAATCAAAATCTCCCAGAGGGCAGAAACCAGTTCCTCTTTCTTTGTTCTGCACGGTAAGTAGGTGAGTTCTAAACGCAGCCTGACCATTCAGTAAATACCCATTGATTGGCCGAAAAAGACTGCTGCATGGTAAATTCTGGAAAAATCTCCAGGCCCTAAATATCCCATTTGCCATTTGAAATATTATTGGTCAACAAGATTACTAGACTTAAAAAAATACCCACACTGGATACCACTGAAACTCAGAATACTGTTACCAAACCCTGTTTCCCATAAAACTCCAATGTGGGATAAGAGGAGAAACATCAAATTCTTCTTAACATCCACTACTTTATTTTACTCTACTCTTCATAAAGCCTAGAGCAAAGCTATCAGCATGGAACTTTATGTCTGTTTTATAAAGTCAGAGATTACTCTCATTAAACCTAAAGGTAATTTTATTCAGTGAATTCACATCAAATTTTCCACGGATATGGACAAAAGTAAGAAAATAGCTACTCAACTGATCCTGAGTAAATAAAAGTGTGCAACAGAGGACAGAAGGAAGAACAAGTGAAGTTAATCAAGCCAGAATATGATAAAGGGTACTGGAGGTACTGGACCAGAATTCAGGAGACTTGGGCTTTTTCACTCACTACACATTGTCCTGGATCTCATTCAACCTCTTGTTTTCTTCCTCTGTTAAACGAGGTTGTTACAGGCAAGAATATACAATGGAGAAAAGACAGCCTCTTCAGTAAGTGGTGCTGGGAAAACTGGACAGCTACATATAAAAGAATGAAATTAGAATACTCCGTAACACCTTGCACAAAAACTTGAAATAAATTGAAGACTTAGATGTAAGACTGGATATTATAAAACTCTTAGAGGAAAACATAGGCAGAACACACTTTGACATAAATCCCTGCAATATCTTTTTGTATCTACCTCCTAGAGTAATGAAGATAAAGATAAAAATAAACAAATGGTACCTAATCAAACTTAAAAGCTTTTGCACAGCAAAGGAAACCATACACAAAACAAAAGACAATACACAGAATGGGAGAAAATAATTTGCAAACAATGAAACTGACAAGGGATTAATCTCCAAAATATACAAACAGCTCATGCAGCTCAATATCAAAACAACAAACAACCCCAAGCAAAAAATGGGCAGAAGATCTAAATAGACATTTCTTCAACAAAGACATACAGATGGCCCAAAAAACACATGAAAAGATGCTCAACATCACTAATTATTAGAGAAATGCAAATCAAAACTACAGTGAGGTATCACCTCACACCAGTCAGAATGGCCATGATCAAAAAATCTATAAACAATAAATGCTGGAGAGGGTGTGGAGAAAAGGGAACCCTCTTGCACTGTTGGTGGGAATGTAAATTGATACAGCCACTATGGAGAACAGTATGGAGGTTCCTTAAAAAACTAAAAATAGAACTACCATATGACCCAGCAATCCCACTACTGGGCATATACCCTGAGAAAACCATAATTCAAACAGACACATGAACCCCAGTGTTCGCTGCAGCACTATTTACAATAGCCAGGTCATGGAAGCAACCTAAATGTCCATCGACAGATGAATGGATAAAGAAAATGTGGTACATATATATGATGGAATATTACTCAGTCATAAAAAGGAACGAAATTGGGTCATTTGTAGAGACATGGTTGGACCTAGAGACTGTCATACACAGTGAAGTAAGTCAGGAAGAGAAAAACACATATTAATGCATATATTTGTAATCTAGAAAAATGGTACAAACTGGCTTGCAAAGCAGAAATAGAGACATAGATGTAGAGAACAAACATATGGACACCAAGGGGGGAAAGGGCAGGTGAGGACAACTGGGAGATTGGGATTGACACATATACACTAATAGGTATAAAATAGATAACTAATGAGAACCTGCTGTATAGCACAGGGAACTCCACTTCGCTGTACAGTAGAAACTAACACAACACTGTAAAACAGCTATGGCCCAGTTTAAAAAAAAAGATTAAAGAAAAAAGATTTTAAAAAAAATATATGGTACATATATACAATGGAATATTACTAAGCCATAAAAAAGAATGGAATAATGCCACATGGATGGACCTAGAGATTATCATACTAAGTGAAGTAAGTCAGACAGAGACATATATCATGATATCACATGTGGAATCTAAAAAAGTGATACAAATGAACTTATTTATGAAACAGAAACAGACTCACAGACTTTGAAAACAAACTTATGGTTACCAAAGGGGAAAGGTTGGGGGCAGGGATAAATTAGGAGGTTGGGAGTAACATATACACACTACTATATATAAAATAAATAGTCAACAAGGACCCACAGGGAACTGTACTCAATATTCTGTAATAAGCTATATGGGAAAATAATCTGAAAAGGAATGGATATATGTGTATGTATAACTGAATCACTTTGCTGGACACCGGAAACTAACACAACATTGTAAATCAATTATACTCCAATATAAAATAAAAATTAAATTAAAAATACAAAACAAACAAACAAACAAAAATGATGGAAGAGCTAATTCCAAGCCAAGCACAAAAATAAGCAGAGAGGTCACTGCCCGTGCATTTATTAGCTAATTTAAATAACTTGTGATAGAGAAGATGCATGAATTTGTGTTGTATTAAATTAGAGGATTAAGCAGGAAGCATGGTTACTGATTTGGGTTTTGTTAATTGTGGTAATGCTGTGAGTTTGGGGTTTTAGAGACAAGGTAACTCTCTTAATGCTCAGTTCCACTTCTTTGTATCCAATAAAAATAAGGGATCTTTGTGCAGAACTGAGCACCCAAAATAGGGATGGGGCTTAGTTGCAGCTTAGCTCTAAGCTAAGATTGCTGAGCAACTGAATTGTTTGCACCCTACATTGAACTCTGTACTATGCTCTTTCAGTCCTGGATGCTTCTCTTCAGCTTAAACTGGCCTGTTTGGAAAAGTTGATTCCCAGGGCTCAGCAGATGATCAGCAAAGACTCTCTGTGAGAAGCTATAAAATAGATACATGAAGACTGGACTCTGTTAGTGCTATCACTCAACCAACATAGATCAAATGAAGAAACCATTTGATGATTTAAAACTGGTACAAACTAATGCAAGCATCTCAATTGAATAATTTTCTTTTTTAAAAAAGAAAAATGTATTTATTTATTTAGTTTTGGCTTCATTGGGTCTTCGCGCACAGGCTTTTTCTAGTTGCGGTGAGCAGGGGCTACTCTTTGCTGCGGTGTGCGTGCTTCTCTTTGCGGTGGCTTCTCTTGATGTGGAGCATGGGCTCTAGGCATGCAGGCTTCAGTAGCTGTGGCGCACGGGCTCAGTATTTGTGGCTCATGGGCTGTAGAGTGCAGGCTCAGTAGTTGTGGTGCACAGGCTTAGTGGCTCCGTGGCATGTGGGCTCTTCCTGGACCAGAGCTTGAACCCGTGTCCCTGCATTGGCAGGCAGATTCTTAATCACTGTGCCACCAGGGAAGTCCTTTAATAATTTTCTTGCACTTACTATTAATATATGTCAGGCACTGTAAGTACATAGGCAATATCCTTGAGTTCAATTCTTGGAACAACCATGTAAAATAAAATTTGTTTTCGGGTGTTGTAGAATCAGATATTCCTCTCCTCTGACTTTTTCCTTTATTCATAGCATTTAATGAAGGACATGGAGACACATGTCCTTCAGTTTTGGAAAATTTTTCTTGTATTAATTCTTTGATAATTTCCTCAATTCTATTCCATCTACATCCTCCCTTTTTTTTAATTAGTTTTTTTAAAATTTTTAAATTTTTATTTTTTTATACAGCAGGTTCTTATTAGTCATCAATTTTATATACATCAGTGTATACATGTCAATCCCATCCATCCTCCCTTTCTGAAATCTTATTATTTTGATGTTGTGCCTGCTGGCCTGATCCTCTAATTTCCTTATCTTTTATCTCATTTTGTCTTTGTCCTCATTTTCTTGAGAGATTTCTTCACATTATTTTCACAGTCTTATGTTTTATTTTTCACTTTTGCTATTCTAAAAATTTCTAAATTCTCCTTATATTCTCCTTATATGCTTTTTATATGCCTTTAATAAGAAGCTAGCTCATGGATATAGTCTCTTATTTCCCTAAAGAGACTAATTATATATATTTTATGAGGAGTTCTTTCATTTTTTTCATGGTCTCTATTCCTTGGAGTTCCTTTTGTTCTGTTCATTTTGTTATTTTGTTCTTGGTGTGATAGGTTTTCTCAAATGTCCAGAAATCCTATACTATCTATGTATATTTAAAATAAGGCACCAATGAGCTGACTGGATGTTCCATGGGTGGCAGTTGTTGAGACACGGCTTTATAAGTTGAGCAGGAAGAGGTCTCTTATATAGTTTTTTTCCTATTGAGGCTAAGCTGGTCCCCTGCCTTTGTGGAGCTCAGTTGGAGAAGGGGATATCACACTATTTACTGTGTGTATTTTCATCACTTAATCGCTGGTGAGACAATTAATCCTTTTGCCCTGATCAACTATGCCTGATTCCAGGGTATCAGAGAGAAGACTATGGTTGGGATGTAGGAAAATTTCTAAAGATCCAACTGCTTCTCTTACAAACTTTCAACCAACTCCCATTTTCCCTTACCCTCCCTCACCTCTGCCTTCAGATGTACCTGGAAATCTCTGCTATAGACAGTTTTTAGCTTTCTCAGACATGCTACTGAGTCAATTGTAAGTTTGGGTATCTACTTTTTTTTTTAGAAAATAAAAACTTTTTCAGGTTTATAAGATAGTTTCCATTACATATAACACTATGGTCAAGGACTCTATAGCCACAAATGCCCACAGTCACATAAATACATCCAATCAATGCCTTTTCCTGCTAAATGAGGCATCTGATGTCCAGAGGGTCATGTTTTGAGTAGAAGTCATCCTCAATGGGATGGCTTCCCATCAGTGCATTAGGAACTAGCCAAGTAACCTTGCTTGCTAGAGCTGTCTGACTCAGAGGAGAGGAACGGACAGATGGCCTGCTGATCAGAGGTGGCACAAGAACTAGACTTTCTCTAGTGGTTTAAGATATTTCAAAATCTCAGAATTCAGATTTGGCTTCTACAGCATATTTGGGGGAGTTCCAACTTTGGGATGAAAAAGGAAACCAATTTAGTGGTAAGAAATAGAAGACTGCTTAAGAGGGGTCCTAACTGCCCCCTTCCTGCAGGAGTGAGGAGAGGAAGGCCCCAAGCTCACCAGCCCTTGGTTTAGACCATCGCTCTCCCAGGAAGAGGGAGAGAGTGGCTCCGCCCCTCGACTCCTCTCTCCCATGGTTCAGTGGCACTGACACCCATTCAAGGTAGTGAACATCTAGAAGTTCCATATGCTGCAGCTGGAGTTTGCCAATCAGATTCTGCTTGGAGCTTTAATGTGAACAAGTTTGTGTAAACTGCAAACAAGTCGTGGCACAAGTCTCCTGGGACACTAGCTTTGCTCCCCCAACTTGCAGAGCAGAAGACAGGAATACCCCAAACCAAATAAAAGTCCAAATAGGCATCTAAATCTGGAGCATTCATTCATTCTCCTGGACACCACCAGCTGCCCCAGGGTGATGCTAAGGCACAGTCAGTTTTACATTAGAAAGTAAGGCCACCTCTTAAACCCAGGACACAGCTGGCTATCTCCTTCTATCTTCCAAAAGTGTACTGACCCCATCACTTTGCTGTTGTCTCCTGTCCTCTTCTCTTTCTTTTTGGGTTTGTGCCACTTTTAGCTGTTTTTTTTTTTTTTTTTCTTCTTCTGGCGGTTTAATGGAGTTTGAGGAACAGAGACAAATGTATATATTCGATCCATCCGTATGTCTTACTTGAACTCTGGTAACTTCTCCTTTTCTCTTAATAATAGGTAATGAGGTCAAGGACAATCCTAAAGGCTGGCTTGGTAAGTGGAGCCACCTCCATTGCCCCCTATTCTTTGATATGCACAACTGATGAATTAGTAGTACCTGGCTCTTCCAAGGAAACTTTAACTCATCTCCACCTCCAAGAGACTGCTACCTCTTCCTCCCTCTAAGGAAATTCTGTACTTCTGCTGTTGGAAATTTTTACATCTCAGAAATACAGGTCTACCTCATTCTTAAAAGGGCAGTACTATAATAAATTAATAAATTAACCAGTTCCTCCATCAATGGACATTTAGATTATTTTCAGGAATTGCTATTATAACAAGGTGGCAATGAATATTCTTTATAGTCATCTAGGATTACATCTGGTGGTATATCTGTGGGTTAAATTATTAAAGGTAGAATTACTGGGTCAGATAGTCTATGGATTTTAAATTTCTCACTGATTTTAATACTTCCTATTCTAACTTCATACAGATGATTATAACCAAAGAAATGCACTGGAAATCTGGCTAAAGAACAACCACACAAAACTTCACAATTTACAACCTCAGTGTTACCTGACACTGACATTACCTAAATGTCAAAATGAGGAACAGCCTGCATTCTTACAGGAAAATGGGAATGTTTTTGACAATTTCCTCCTCTCAGTGTGTACCCTAAGAGCTTATGTTTCACACACCATTACTACTATCATATTTACTGGGATATCATCATCATTCTTGCCAGAAAGAAAACTGCATTATCCAAGTTTCCTTTACAATGAATGATAAGGTACTACAGCCTCGGGGAGTTGACAGTGACAATTAAAAATGTTTATCTGTAGTTTTTAATCTATAGGATTTTGTTCCCCTGAATGGGCCCAAATTTATAGCATTCTTATGATGGTTCAAAGTATATCAAATTTTCTTTTCTGATGGTCACATTTGATTTGATTAGTGATGCTTATAATTGTTACACAGGGCTCCAGGGTATTTATGAAAAGCCTAATCCTGAAACACATCTTTATCTGTTGAGGACAATTTTTTCAGGTTGTGAAATCAAAGATGGATGAGGAAAATTGGTTTTAGAAATACTGAACCTCCAATAAATAGGAAATAAAGTATATTTCCCAGGGAGATATTTTAAGATACCTAAATATAAATTAAATTTTATTCATATGAAAAATAATACAACTGTATGACATTGTTTTCTGTTGTTCACATGATCCATGAGGGTAGGGTGAAAACTGGTCCTGGACCTGGCAGACAGCTTAGTAGAATGTATAACCAGAAGCTTGTCCAGACACCAGAATCTCCTTTGGCAATTCACCATGAATCAGCATTAGATGCCAATTAATATAGGGCATTCATAGAAAATACTATGGGTTCTGTCTAAGGGAATGGTTGATGTCATTCTTCATTGTCTACTAGGCATTTTTAAAGCTATAAAAATAGTAAAATATGTATTTTTTATTTGTTGCAGGCTAACTGATTAATGTACAATGTTCCTTTAGCAATAACGAGTCATCTCGTTCTTCCTGGATTTGAGTGGGAAGAGACCAATACAACCTTGAGTTGGATGCACCAGCAGGAGCCGTTTTTAAGAGTATATGCCACGGGACTTTCCTGGTGGTGCAGTGGTTAAGAATCCATCTGCTAATGCAGGGGACAGGGGTTCGAGCCCTGGTCCAGGAAGATCTCACATGCCGCGGAGCAACTAAGCCTGTGCGCCACAACTTTTGAGTCTGCGCTCTAGAGCCTGTGAGCCACAACTACTGAGCCCGTGTGCCACAACTACTGAAGCATGTGCACCTAGAGCCTGTGCTCCACAAGAGAAGCCACCACAATGAGAAGCCCACGCACCACAATGAAGAGTAGCCCCCTCTAGCCGCAACTAGAGAAAGCCCGTGCGCAGCAACGAAGACCCAACTCAGCCAAAAATCAATAAAAAAAAAAAAAACAAGTACCTGCCAGCATTCAAATTGATCATGGCTATGTAGGTATAACTACACAACTATAACAATGACAACTGCTAAGAACATAGCAACCTAAAAATATCTTGGGACATTATGTTTGGTAAAATACTGCATTAGCCTCTGTTATAACCATCAAAATATACTTACACAAGAACAAGTTACTTAAAAAAATATTAATAGTTGAGGGGTTAGTGTATCCGATTCTCTTGGCTCACCTGTCTCCCAGATGTTGGCCTTTGATGGGCCCCAGCTGAGGTGGCAACCAGCTTCATGGAAGCACAACTCATTGGCCTGCACTTCATGCATGCCCTTGCTGTGTGCCTCTTACCCTGACAATGGATTTTCTTGTTGCCAATGAGATGTGAGATACAGTGGGACCTGCCCACACATAAATAACCCAGGACAATGGTGGGTGCTAGCCATCTAAGGGGAGACTTTTTACACAATCCTGGGAGATAGGAGCCGGTAGATAATCTCCTGTCTTCCTGCCTCTGGACAAACTGCTCCAAGAGACAGTAGTTCAAACAGCTTTTAAAAGACCTTCTTTTGAGAGCAGGCAATCTTGACACCAAGCAGCGGCCAGTTAGGAGAAATGGTCAGCCTGGTAATGCACCACCTCATACTTGATTCTCCTCCTTCCCTGCCTCCCTCCTCTTTTCTATCACTCCTGAGTCCCTGACATTGTATTTCCTTATAAAGTATTAGATTCTGCCTCAACTTTATTTTCTAGAGAACCTAGGATACAATCAGTCAGAGTGATGGAAGAATCTGTCTGTGGAAGAATTTTTTTATTTTCAGTGTCACTGATAGTCTTATTTCTACAATAAACTTTGTAAGAATCATAAATCTTGCTCTCATTTAAAATTTAACTATTTCATTTGTCCTTCCATCAAACATGCTGGCCATCTAGCAACCTGATAATCTGCAGGTTGACAAGAGACCTGAAATTCACTAAATCATGCTAAGCCTCAAGCTTCAGGGCACATGCAACTCCTATTTGCTCTGCAAAAAGCCAGAGGATCCAAGATGTTAGGACCCCAAATCACTTTTCCTTAGGCTTTGTGACTTTGGGCTAGTTTTCGGTATTTGATCTTTTCTCTCTTGAAAGTATTTGATCTTTTTCTCTTCTGAACTCAGGACAGTTAACACTGACCACCATGTCAGCCATGGGTCAAGTTTTAGCAGACTTAGAGATATTAGAGAGCAGAAAAGTAAAATACAGAACTGAAATATATAGAAACACACTTTAAATCAATGTATACATTGAGCATTTACAGGGATTATATATGACTTTTAAAATCAAAAGGAAACAAATGCTATTTTTAAAAAATAAACGAAAGAGATTATAACTGACTCTTACCAGGTCCCAGTTCCCAGTGGCCCAGTGACAGCAAGGGTGCCCATTGCAGGGCGCAATGGATGTGGGCCTTTTCGTCCAGTCACACAGGCCTCCTGGACAAGTCACTCCTCTCTTCTGAATTCCGCCTCCACATGACCTGGAACACTGGTCCACAACAGGGACAAAGTCAGGTAAAAATCACATGGTGTCATTTTCAGAGATAAAGGGTAGGGACGTGTCTTTTTTCATTGTATCTTCAGTGCCTGACACTGCACCTGGCAGATGTGAATATTCAGTAGATGCTGAATAAATGTTTACCTTATTTAGAAAAAATACTTGACAGTTCATCTCTAGTTCCACACCCTGTATGTCAACCCATTCCCCCCTAATTACTTAGTAAGAGGGTTCTTTTTTCCTTTTTCAGTTGGGAAAAAAAAAATGACTGTTTCAGGTAAGTCTGGAACAAGCATTTTTTTTTCTGTGACATACTATTAAGTTACAAAGATATACATGTATATAGTATAAGATATAACCTATCTTTAGAGCAGAAATTCCCATGATTACTGAACAAATATTCATAATTACTGACTATTTCAAGTGGGGGTTAAAAAATCAGTTTGGTAATCACTGGTTCAGCATTACTTGAGATAAGGCCTAGCTTATTGCAGTACATCACAAAGTTGGTAGCAACAGTTAGGCCCAGCTATATTAACTCCAAATCTAGGTAGCTTCATCTAATCACCAAAACATGTTCCTAGTGTCTGTCTGAATTCACAATCATGTGTATTTAGATGTTTTTCATCAAAGTATGTCAGAATAAAGAATTTAGATTGCCAAAACAGCTATTATTAATTTTTAAATAAAGAACTCAAGCAAAGACAGAAAAACTCAATAGAATTATATTTTCTTTAAATGCTTTTACTATTATTTTTGCTGTGTACACTGTTATTAAGAATATGAGTATCTCTACTGGAATCTGGAACATTTGTGCCAGGTTCCTTACAATGACCACTCTGTCATTTCAAATGACAAAGGTGAAACAAGCCCCAGGACTCAGCCCTTCCACCAGCAGGTGAGCTCCAGACCCGGACCCCACAGGGCCCACTGTCACCTGCACTGGAACCTTGCCCCACCCACCAGTGGGTCAACAATAGCTCCAAGATCACCAGGCCATGCAGCTAGCCATGTTATGAGCTGGCCCTTCCCATCAGCATGCCAGCAGCCGTCAGATGAGGCAGGGCCTAAGAGTCAACCAGATCAGGAAAAAGCCCACCTACCAGAGCTCCTACAGTAGTCAGTCCCACCACAATAGAAGGGCCCATGCAGCCCACATAGGGGCACCCCTAGAGCACACAGCTCTAGTGACCAGAGGTGAGTGTGCTGTTGCCTCACTGGACATATCGTACATGAGGCCACTTCTGTAAGACTGGGAAACGTAACCAACCTACCTAATACATAGAAATAAACACAGAGAATTAGGCAAAATGAGGAATCAGAGGAATATGTTCCAAATTAAGGAACAAAACAAAATCTCAGAAAAAGAACTAAATGAAGTGGAGGTAAGCAATCTACCTCATAAAGAGTTCAAGGTAAAGATCATAAAAATGCTCGACAAACTCAGGAGAAGAATAAATGAATACAGTTAGAATTTCAACAAAGAGTTAGAAAATATAAAGAAGGACAAGACAGAGGTAAAGAATACAATAACTGAGATATAAAATACATTAGAAAGAATCAACAGTAGATTAGATGATACAAAGGAACATATCAGTGAACTGGAAGAGGAGTGGAAATAACCCAAGCTGAACAGAAAAAGGAAAGAATTTTTTAAAATGAGGATAGTTTAAGAGACCTCTGAGAAATGCAAATCAAAACTACAATGAGGTATCACCTCACACCAGTCAGAATGGCCATCATCAAAAAATCTACAAACAGTAAATGCTTGAGAGGATGTGCAGAAAAGGGAACCCTCTTGCACTGTTGGTGGGAATGTAAATTGATAAAGCCACTATGGAGAACAGTATGGAAGTTCTTTAAAAAAGTAAAAATCGAACTATCATATGACCCAGCAATCCCACTACTGGGCATATACCCTGAGAAAACCATAATTCAAAAAGAGTCATGTACCACAATGTTCCTTGCAGCTCTCTTTACAGTAGCTAGGATATGGAAGCAATCTAAGAGTCCATTGATAGATGAATGGATAAAGAAGATGTGGCACATATATACAATGGAATATCATTCAGCCATAAAAAGAAACAAAATTGAGTTATTTGTAGTGAGGTGGATGGAGCTAGAGTCTGTCATACAGAGTGAAGTAAGTCAGAAAGAGAGAAACAAATACCATATGCTAACACATATATATGGAATCTAAAAAAAAAAAATGGTTCTAAAGAACCTAGGGGCAGGACAGGAATAAAGATGCAGACATAGAGAATGGACTTGAGGACACGTGGAGGGAGAAGGGTAAGCTGGGATGATGTGAGAGAGTGGCATGGACTTATAACTACTACTAGATATAAAATAGATAGCTAGTGGGAAGCAGCTGCATAGCACAGGGAGATCAGCTTGGTGCTTTGTGACCACCAAGAGGGGTGGGATAGGAAGGGTGGGAGGGAGAAACAAGAGGGAGGAGATATGGGGATATATGTATATGTATAGTTGATTCACTTTGTTATACAGCAGAAACTAACACATCATTGTAAAGCAATTATACTCCAATAAAGAAGTTAAATAAAAAAAGAAAATTATAGACCAATATCACTGATCAACATAGATGCAAAATATCCCCCCAAAAATTAGAAAAAAAAATCTAATGATACATTAAAAGGATCATACACCATGATCAAGTGGGATTTATCCGAGGGATAAAAGGATTGTTTTTGATTCAAAATCAATCAATGTGATACACCACATTAACAAACTGAATAAAAATAATCATGATCACATCAATAGATGCAGAAAAAGCTTTTCACAAAATTCAACACCCATTTATAATAAAAACTGTCAACAAAGTGGGTACAGGGAACATACCTCAACATAATAAAGGCTGTATATGACAAACCTATAGTGAACATCATACTCAACAGTAAAAAGCTGTAACCATTTCCCCTAAGATCAGAAATAAGACAAGGATGCCCACTCTTGTCACTTTTATTCAACATAGTATTGGAAGTCCTAGCCACAACAATCAGACAAGAAAATAAGAGGAATCCATATTTGAAAGGAAGACGTAAAACTGTCACTGTTTGCAGATGACATGATACTATACATAGAAAATCCTAAAGATGCCACCAAAAACCTACCAGAGCTCATCAATGAATCTGATAAAGCTGCAGGATATAAAATAAATATACAGAAATCTGTTGCATTTCTGTAACTAAAAATGAACTAGCAGGAAGAGAAATTAAGGAACAATCCAATTTACAACTATATGAAAAAGAATAAAATACTAAGGAATAAATCTAACCAAGGAGGTAAAAGACTTGTACTTGGAAAACTATAAGACACTGATGAAAGGAACTGAAGATGACACAAACAACTGGAAAGATACACTGTGCTCATGGGTTGGAAGAATTAATATAGTTAAAATGACTATACTACCCAGGGAAATCTACAGATTCAGTGCAATCCCTATCAAAATACCAATGACATTTTTCACAGAACTAGGACAAATAATTCTTAAATTTGTATGGAAACACAAAAGACCCTGAATAGGCAAAACAATCCTGAGAAAGAAGAAAGGTGGAGGTGTCACATGCCCTGATTTCCAACTATACTACAAGGCTATGGTAATCAAAACAGTATGGTACTGGTACAAAAACAGACACATAGTTCTATGTAACAGGATAGAGAGTCCAGAAATAAACCCATACTTATATGGTCAACTAATCTATGAAAATGGTGGCAAGAATATACAATGGGGACTAGACAGCCTCTTCAATAAAGGTGTTGGAAAAACTGGACTACTTTTTCACACCATATACAAAAATAAACTCAAATGGATTAAACTTTAAAATAAAGACTATTACAAGAGACAAAGAAGGACACTACATAATGATCAAGGGATCGATCCAAGAAGAAGATATAACAATTGTAAATATTTATGCACCCAACATAGGAGCACCTCAATACATAAGGCAAAAACTAGCAGCCATAAAAGGGGAAATCGACAGTAACACATTCATAGTAGGGGACTTCAACACCCCACTTTCACCAATGGACAGATCATCCAAAATGAAAATAAATAAGGAAACACAAGCTTTAAATGATACATTAAACAGGATGGACTTAATTGATATTTATAGGACACTCCATCCAAAAACAACAGAATACACATTTTTCTCAAGTGCTCATGGAACATTCTCCAGGATAGATCATATCTTGGGTCACAAATCAAGCCTTGGTAAATTTAAGAAAATTGAAATTGTATCAAGTATCTTTTCCGACCACAACGCTATGAGACTAGATATCAATTACAGGAAAAGATCTGTAAAAAATACAAACACATGGAGGCTAAACAATATATTACTTAATAATGAAGTGATCACTGAAGAAATCAAAGAGGAAATCAAAAAATACCTAGAAACAAATGACAATGGAGACACGATGACACAAAATCTATGGGATGCAGCGAAAGCAGTTCTAAGAGGGAAGTTTATAGCAATACAATCCTACCTTAAGAAACAGGAAACATCTCGAAAAAACAACCTAACCTTGCACCTCAAGCAATTAGAGAAAGAAGAACAAAAAAACCCCAAAGTTAGCAGAAGGAAAGAAATCATAAAAATCCGATCAGAAATAAATGAAAACGAAATGAAGGAAACGATAGCAAAGATCAATAAAACTAAAAGCTGGTTCTTTGAGAAGATAAACAAAATAGATAAACCATTAGCCAGACTCATCAAAAAAAAAAAGGGAGAAGACTCAAATCAACAGAGTTAGAAATGAAAAAGGAGAAGTAACAACTGACACTGCAGAAATACAAAAGATCATGAGAGATTACTACAAGCAACTATATGCCAATAAAATGGACAACCTGGAAGAAGTGGACAAATTCTTAGAAATGTACAACCTGCCAAGATGGAATTAGAAAGAAATGAAAATATGAACAGACCAATCACAAGCACTGAAATTGAAACCGTGATTAAAAATCTTCCAACAAACAAAAGCCCAGGACCAGATGGCTTCACAGGCAAATTCTCTCAAACATTTAGAGAAGAGCTAACACCCTATCCTTCTCAAACTCTTCCAAAATATAGCAGAGGGAGGAACACTCCCAAACTCATTCTACGAGGCCACCATCACCTTGATACCAAAACCAGACAAGGATGTCACAAAGAAAGAAAACTACAGGCCAATATCACTGATGAACATAGATGCAAAAATCCTCAACAAAATACTAGCAAACAGAATCCAACAGCACATTAAAAGGATCATACACCATGATCAAGTGGGGTTTATTCCAGGAATGCAAGGATTCTTCAATATACGCAAATCTATCAATGTGATTAACCATATTAACAAATTGAAGGAGAAAAACCATATGATCATCTCAATAGATGCAGAGAAAGCTTTTGACAAAATTCAACACCCATTTATGATAAAAACCCTGCAGAAAGTAGGTGTAGAGGGAACTTTCCTCAATATAATAAAGGCCGTATATGACAAGCCCACAGCCAACATCATCCTCAATGGCGAAAAACTGAAAGCATTTCCACTAAGGTCAGGAACAAGACAAGGTTGCCCACTCTCACCACTCTTATTCAACATAGTTTTGGAAGTTTTAGCCACAGCAATCAGAGAAGAAAAGGAAATAAAAGGAATCCAAATCGGAAAAGAAGAAGTAAAGCTGTCACTGTTTGCAGATGACATGATACTATACATAGAGAATCCTAAAGATGCTACCAGAAAACTACTAGAGCTAATCAATGAATTTGGTAAAGTAGCAGGATACAAAATTAATGCACAGAAATCTCTGGCATTCCTATATACTAACGATGAAAAATCTGAAAGTGAAATCAAGAAAACACTCCCATTTACCATTGCAACAAAAAGAATAAAATATCTAGGAATAAACCTACCTAAGGAGACAAAAGACCTGTATGCAGAAAATTATAAGACACTGATGAAAGAAATTAAAGATGATACAAACAGATGGAGAGATATACCATGTTCTTGGATTGGAAGAATCAACATTGTGAAAATGACTCTACTCCCCAAAGCAATCTATAGATTCAATGCAATCCCTATCAAACTACCACTGGCATTTTTCACAGAACTAGAACAAAAAATTTCACAATTTGTATGGAAACACAAAAGACCCCGAATAGCCAAAGCAATCTTGAGAACAAAAAATGGAGCTGGAGGAATCAGGCTGCCTGACTTCAGACTATACTACAAAGCTACAGTAATCAAGACAGTATGGTACTGGCACAAAAACAGAAAGATAGATCAATGGAATAGGATAGAAAGCCCAGAGATAAACCCATGCACATATGGTCACCTTATCTTTGATAAAGGTGGCAGGAATATACAGTGGAGAAAGGACAGCCCCTTCAATAAGTGGTGCTGGGAAAACTGGACAGGTACATGTAAAAGTATGAGATTAGATCACTCCCTAACACCATACACAAAAATAAGCTCAAAATGGATTAAAGACCTAAATGTAAGGCCAGAAACTATCAAACTCTTAGAGGAAAACATAGGCAGAACACTCTATGACATAAATCACAGCAAGATCCTTCTTGACCCATCTCCTAGAGTAATGGAGATAAAAACAAAAATAAACAAATGGGACCTAATGAAACTTCAAAGCTTTTGCACAGCAAAGGAAACCATAAACAAGACCAAAAGACAGCCCTCAGAATGGGAGAAAATATTTGCAAATGAATCAACTGACAAAGGATTAATCTCTAAAATTTACAGGCAGCTCATGCAGCTCAATAACAAAAAAATAAACAACCCAATCCAAAAATGGGCAGAAGACCTAAATAGACATTTCTCCAAAGAAGATATACAGACTGCCAACAAACACATGAAAGAATGCTCAACATCATTAATCATTAGAGAAATGCAAATCAAAACTACAATGAGATATCATCTCACACCAGTCAGAATGGCCATCATCAAAAAATCTAGAAACAATAAATGCTGGAGAGGGTGTGGAGAAAAGGGAACACTCTTGCACTGCTGGTGGGGATGTGAATTGGTACAGCCACTATGGAGAACAGTATGGAGGTTCCTTAAAAAACTACAAATAGAACTACCATATGACCCAGCAATCCCACTACTGGGCATATACCCTGAGAAAACCATAATTCAAAAAGAGTCATGTACCAAAATGTTCATTGCAGCTCTATTTACAATAGCCCGGAGATGGAAACAACCTAAGTGCCCATCGTCGGATGAATGGATAAAGAAGATGTGGCACATATATACAATGGAATATTACTCAGCCATAAAAAGAAATGAAATTGAGCTATTTGTAATGAGGTGGATAGACCTAGAGTCTGTCATACAGAGTGAAGTAAGTCAGAAAGAGAAAGACAAATATTGTATGCTAACACATATATATGGAATTTAAGAAAAAAAAATGTCATGAAGATCCTAGGGGTAAAACAGGAATAAAGACACAGACTTACTAGAGAATGGCCTGGAGGATATGGGGAAGGGGAAGGGTAAACTGTGACAAAGCGAGAGAGAGGCATGGACATATATACTCTACCAAACGTAAGGTAGATAGCTAGTGGGAAGCAGCCGCATAGCACAGGGAGATCAGCTCGGTGCTTTGTGACCGCCTGGAGGGGTGGGATAGGGAGGGTGGGAGGGAGGGCGATGCAAGCGGGAAGAGATATGGGAACATATGTATATATATAACTGATTCATTTTGTTGTGAAGCTGAAACTAGCACACCATTGTAAAGCAATTATACTCCAATAAAAAAAAATGAAAGAGAAAAAAATTTCATCCCTAACTCATACCTTATCCTAAAACTCAATTCTAGGTGGGCTAACGTTATAAAAGAAAAATTAAATGCATAAAACTTTTGAAAATGTACGCATAGGTTTGTGATTTCTTAAACAAGACAATAAAAGCATAAGTCCAAAAAGAAAATAAAAATGGATTAAAGATTTAAATGTAAGACCTGAAACTATAAAGCTTCTTGAAGAAAACATAGGCTGTAGATACACTCTTTGACATTGGTTTTAATTATATATATATATATATATATATATATATACACACATATTGATCTGTCTCTTCAGGCAACAGAAAGAAAAGCAAAAATAAACAAATGAGACTACATCAAACTAAAAAGCTTTTGCACAGTGAGTAAAATATCAACAAAATGAAAAGGCTGCCTACTGAATGGGAGAAGCTATTTGCAAACAATGTATTTGATGAAGGGTAAATACACAAAATATACAAAGAACTCATACAAGTCAACATCAAAAAACATACAACCTGATTAAAATATGGGCAGAGGACCCAAATAGAAATTTTTCCACAGAAGACATACAGATGGCAAAGAGCAATGTGAAAAGATGCTCAGCATCACTAATCAGCAGGGAAATGCAAATCAAAACCACAATGAGTTATCACCTCACAGCTGTCAGAATGGCTAGCATCAAAAAAGACAACAAATAATAAATCTTGGCCAGGATGCGGAGAAAAGGGAACCCCTGTGCCTTGTTGGTGGGAATTTAAATTGGGGTAGTCATTATGGAAAACTGTATGGAGGTTCCTCCAAGAATTAAAAATAGAACTGCCATATGATACAGCAATTTCACTCTTGGGTATTTACTGAAGAAAACAAACACCAATTCAAAGAGATATATGCACCTCAATGTTCACTGCAACATTATTTATAACAGAAGATATGGAAGCAATGTAAGTGTCCATTGATGAATGGATAAAGAAGACGTGATGTGTACGTGTACACACACACACACACACACACACACACACACAAAATGGAATACTACTCAGCCATAAAATATATAATCTTGCCACCTAGGACAACATGGATGGATCTAGAAGTGAAATAAGTCAGACAAAGAAAGACAAATACCGCATGATCTCACTTACATGTGGAATGTAAAACCAAAACAAACAGACAAAACAAAATGAAAAGAGACACATAGATACAGAGAACAAATTCTGGTGTTTGCCAGAAGGTAGAGGTGTGGGGTAGGGGGGAAAATAGGTGAAGGGGATTAAGAGGTACAAACCTCCTGATGTATAATAAATACGTCATGGGGATGTAATATACAACATAAGGAATATAATCAATAATATTGAAATAACTTATTATGGGGACAGATGGTTACTAGAGTGTGATGATCATTTCATAATGTATGCAAATGTCAAAGCATCATATAGTACACCTGAAATTTACGTATTATTGTATGTCAACTATATTTAAGTTGAAAAGAGTCATCAAGACCTGAATTTAGGGTGGATTATTAAGAACACATTAAATAAACGACCACCACTACAACAACAAAATTCAACCTTTCACACCGCCAAGATACATACCCTGCTAGTATCTTTGCTATGCTTGTTATGGGCTAAATTGTGTTCCCCCCAAATTTGTATTTTGAAGTCCTAACCCTCCAGTACCTCAGAATGTGATGTATTTGGAGGAAGAGTCTTTAACCAGGTAATGAAAGTAAAATGATGTCATTAGGGAGGGCCCTAACCCATTATGACTGGTGTACTTATAGGAAGAGGAGATTAGGACACAGACATACATGGAGGAAAACAACAGAAGACAAAGGAGAATACAGCCATCTACAAACCAAGGAGACAGGCCTCTGAAGACACCAATCCTGCCAACACCTTCATCTCGGACTTTTAGCCTCTAGAACTGTGAGAAAAAAAAATATTTTTGTTGTTGAAGCCAAAAGGCAATAACAGAAACAAAAACGGTGGTGAAACAAGACTTAAAGAAAGGAGACTGATAAAGAAAATTCTGGGGATAAGAGGAGGGGAAAAAAATCAGAAGATGCTAAATAGTTCAGTATGTCAAATGGAAGGAATGCTGGTCTAGAAACCAAAATGTAAAATGTAGCTGTTTTTATTCTGATTAGTTCTGACAGCCCTAATGGAGAGCATACTTCTACAATGCAATTTTGTTCATCTATTAAAACAGGATTCAGCCTTCTTTCCCCACTACAGAAAGCCTTAGAATTAAATTTGTCCATCTTTGGAATAGTGACGTTGATAGGTTTTCTAAGTGTCTGATGAACTGGCTGTAATGCTCACAAAATAAGTTCGAGATGACAAGTTGGATTCCTGAAGGGATATAATCCTGAAACATGTCAAGTTTTTGCTCACTAGAATAATTTTCTAAGTTGTATTGTCTCATTTTCCTGAGGTTTCTAAGAGGAAAGTAAATAATTCACCAAGAATCTTTGAAGAATGCTTTTGAGTACTTGAAAAGTACTTTGAAAGATCTTAGTACTTTGAAAAATCTTAATTACGACATGGTAACAACAACAAAACAATTATGATTGCCAATATCATGCCTATCACGACAGGCACTGCATGTGTGATGGTAACCATAGAAAAGAGGGAAATTATATACAATTAACATTTTCTGCTCAATAAAAGAACTAATCTATTGCTTTCACAGTATTCCAACATGGATCTTTTCCCACTTATTCACTGTTTTCAACCCTATATGAGGAGGGAAGGAGAGGAATTCCACACTTGGGATCCTGTTGCATACCTACATTTGTGCATATAGATCCAGGGCCACCTGGCCAAGTAACCTCCAGGAAAGGGGGGATAAAGAAGGTATAAACTAGTGATTCTTAAAGTGTGGTCCCCAAAGCAGCAACTTCAGCGTCTCTGGGTACTTGTTAGAAATGCGAAACTTCAGGCCCTACCCCAGACCTCTGAACTGGACACTGTGGGCGTGAGGTCCAGACATTTGTGTGCTGACAAACCCTCCAGGTGATGCTGAAACATGCTAAAGTTTGCTAAAGTTTGAGAACCAGTGGAGACATTTCTACAGTTGAAATGCCTCTTCCATTGCAAATAGTCTGGGCTGGCTGACATTCACTGCAAGGCCCCAGAACATTCCCATGAAGGCATCCCTTGGATAGTATGTACAGACAGAGCATCATCATGATGGCTCAGGGAAAGCACCTAAAGGTGCCCAGTCCCTAATAGTCCCTCAACATTCCCAGGGAAATGTTCAACCAACTTCAGCATTTTCTGTCTTTACTGCTCCTTCAGAGGGAAGTCTTCCAACTTTGTGGTTTGCTCAGAACAGAGCAATTTAGAAAGGAGGGTGTTGGGAGGCCTTCAGGAAACAGGCTCATGATTGGGCTCCCAGAAGCTACTGCGGAAGCATATAGAATACATCTTTTTCACAACCAGAGAGCATATATGATTGCTCATCTTGGATAACTTGCAAATGCAATTTCTCTGACAAGGCAATCTAAGCGCCTCTGCAAATTCCAGGATTCTGGAAGCTGTCACCAGGCCCAGCAAACATGGAGGCCTAAGTTCAAAGCATGGGAGTAGCAGGTACTTTATGTCCTCCAGAGCTGGACAGGGAAGGAAGCAGAAGAGGGGACAGTGGTGGTTTTTGCCCCAGAAAACACCAGGTATTGACCCAGGGCCTCAGGAATCAACATGGCTGCTTGACCCAGCAGACAGTAAGAAGCTTGAGGGGGCTCAGTCTTCCAGGGTTGAACACTAATTCTGTATCCTACACCTGTGGTCCTTTATCTTCCCTTCCTTGGCATGTGGTAAGTTTCCCCCCAAATACTTATGACTCACTCTTTCTCTTCAGTTCTCTCTTTGCTCCATGTCCACTGGACTAAATTCTACAGTAGAAAGAGTACAGGCATCAGAGTCAGCCTTAAGCTTGAATTTAATACTCCACCATTTGTTTTCTAGTTGTGTGACCTCATGTACGCTTCTTAACCTCTCAGTCTCAATTTATTCACCTATAAAGTGGAATTAATAAGGCCTACCATCCAGGTTGTTGTGATAATTAAAACAAGTATTGTAGGTAAAATGTCTGGTGTATGGACACACTCAAAACATGCTGCATTCTTTCTTTCCCTCTTCTTTCCACCATGCATGTGTACAGTTGGGAGTATTTTTTCTTTTAAGCTACTGAGGCCAATAGGCAAATGAAATCATTATATCTCACCAAGGAAGAGTAATTTGTTTTCATGTACTGAAGTAGGACAAAGACGCAGCAGAGCCTCAGCCCTCACAAAACAGGACAGACAGACAGACACACACACACACACACACACACACACACACACCCCTCTTTTTATTTGTGTAAACGAGGATCTGGACATTTAACTGAGAGGTGGAACTCTGAAATTAAATACTGTGTGTGGAAAGGATCTGACCATTGCCCCCAGTCCCACTGCAGAAGCCTAAGAGGGGCATGTGATGCTCTGTCCTAAATGCCTCTCACCACAGTGGTACATGTACATCTCCCCAGAGGGACCCCAATTCCCCAGTATATCCATTGAGACTAGGTTGTAATAAACCATTGAGCAGTCACAGTTTAAAGCACACAACATAGCCTTCAAGTTGCTGGACCTGCCCAGCCTCCCCACCTGTCACCAAGCAGGACCCTATGGGGCTTTCCCAGAACAGCCTTACCCCCTCACCCCATCATGTTCTCCACCTGCCTCTTGTCTATAGAAACACTTTAGCCTCCTAGGCCTTCCCTGATCTCCAAAGAGTAAATTTAATCAGCGAGGTGAGAAAACTCAGAAAGGAAAACAGTCAAGCAAGACAAAATAATAATAGTTTAGCTATTAAACAAAGTCAAGGACCTTTAGTTCCTCCTCAAGGACTATAGATAATATTCTGAGCCACATCTTTTGAGCTGTTTTGCAGAGACTGAAACACCCACCAGGTGGAAGAAGTTAACTGTATGGTGCCCACAAGCACATAGACCTCAGATGGGTTGGAACCAGAAGGTTCATGAGGCTGATGATGTTGACTCCCCATTACTGCACCACCAACCAATTGGAAGAATGTCCACAAGCTGATCAAAACCCCCTCCCTCACCCTGTCTTTAAAAACCTTTCCCTGAAAGCCTTCGAGGAGTTCAGGCCTTTTGAGCACTAGCTACCTGGACTCCTTGCTTGGCGCCCTGCAATAAATGCTGCACTTTCCTTCACCACAACCTGGTGTCAGTAGATTGGCTTTACTGTGTATGGACAAGTGACCCAAGTTTGGTTCAGTAACACACCCAGTGGAAGGTGGCTGAATGGCGGCCTGGCACTGGCTTGATACACATGTGGTCTTCCCCGACATCTAGACTCACGAGGTAACACAGAGATTCATGGTTGCCAGGTTGTCCAGAGGGTGTACTAGGCGCCGTACCTGGCTCCAAGGCTCCACCTGCCACTCCTCGCAGGGCTCCAGGTTGCAGCTCATGCTCAGAGGAGGAGGAGGGCCAGCCAGGAACTGGCAGTGAAATGGCCTCAGGCTGCGGTGGTCCCGGCTGTCCACACACTGAATCTCCCGGATCTGGAAGCCCCTGCTGCAGTTTCTGGAGCACTGTATGGAGAGCGAGAGAAAAGGGGACACCTGAGTCCTTGGCATCAGACCGTCCATGCCCGGATTCCCAGGGGTTTCACAAAGCATCACGAAGTTCCAGGCTTCCAGTCATGAAGAGGGGTTAGTAAACTGTCTTCCCTCAGAAAGGGAGTCACTTGAGCAGCTCCCCAAGAGGGGCCTCCCAATGTCAGAAAATGCAGGTGTGGAAGAGTGAAAACCGGGTGAAAAGTCCAGTTCTGTCACTCACTCATAGTGAGCCCTTGGGCGAGTTGCAGAAACATTCTGAGCCTCAGCTGTCATATCTGTAAACTGGGATAGTAACCGTTACCTATGGGGCTGTTGCGAAGATTACAGCTGCAGGGGTGGGCTTGGGGTGAGGCTGGCGCAGCATCCTCTCAGTGGGTGGACGTTCCCTAAGATGCCTGTGTTCATTTGAGGCAAACGGAACTGCTGTCAGGGGAGCCCTCTGCAAAGCCACAGCCAACTGTCCCTCAGAATCCTGCT
>NW_006793865.1:1630823-1640361 GCF_000442215.2 Lipotes vexillifer | reverse complement strand
CCTGCTGAAAACCCGTTTTCTCCCTGAGTCTGAATGCAGGATGGGTTACCTTGTTTCAAGGGAAGGGCCTCTATAAGGAAAATAAACTGAACAACTGCTCAGTGGTTTGATTCAGGGAGTGGGCCAACCCTGTCCTTGCCCCTACTGCAAGGTTTCTCCCTACAGCACCATCAACCACCATCCTTCCTTCTATAGCCTCCATCACCGAGGGTTTTCTCAGTACATGCCTGCAGCAAGCCCTTACAGAGGCCCCCCTCACGCCCTCTACCCTGCGCCCATACCTTGCACAGCGGCCCCTGCACCCTGCTCTCAGGAAAGGGCACTGTTCACTCGCAGGCTGCTGATTTCCTTAAGATCATGATAAACACGGCTGAGCCTGGGTCACCTAAAACCAGAGTTTACGTGGCCTATTCTGGAGGATTTCTTTGGTTCACTCTCTGACCTCTTGGATTCTGGAAGCTTCTCCATCCCCCACCTAGTTAGATTTTACTTAATCGTAACTTGAGCTTCCAAGACTTGGTCTGTCTACAGTCTGTGTAGAATGCTAGTGCCATCAGTTTCCTTTCAGCTCGTCTTGCCTGTGCATCCTAGTCTCTCAAGGCCAGTCCTGGCCTGTCTTGTCACTGCCCACACTCAGGTGGGGACCAAAGAAGGTGGCATGGAGCCTGACCTCTGTGCTCCTCAGCCCCTCTCCCCCAGATTCTCCGTGGATTAACAATATGTCCTGCGGTCCTTGTGTCCCAAATCTTCCTTCCTCCACCCTTCGCATTACTTGCTACTGCCCTTCCTTTAACTTAGCATAAATGTCACCTTCTCTGAGAGGCCTTCCTTGAATATCTTCTCCAAAGGATACCTATCCCTCTTGTTATTTATCTCAGATCCTTCCCTGTTTCCATCAAAAGAACTTGAAATGTGAAAGAACTTTTATTTATTCTGTCCATCCTTTCTATTAAACTATCACTGCCCTGAAGTTGGAAGCCTATCTGCCCTGGTCACCATTGTGTCTTGAGCATCTAGCATGGGGCCAGGCCCAGCATAGATGTTTCCCACAGCTTGCTGAATGTATATATGACTTATGAGAAAAGAGCAACTGGGGGCTCCCAGTAGACTAAAGAGATCTGTGGTCACTATAAAGAGCATCCTTCTTCACCCTCTTAATCCTTCCATTGATGATCTCATTACAGTCTTGGCTGAGAAAATGCACCACCACCAAGGTGTGCCCATTGCTGTAAGGTATATTTTCATCTGGCCCTCTCACTACATGGTAAATTATCATGCTTTCTTTCTGGTTATGGTGGCACAATCATAACTGTAGGGTTGTGGATGGTGAAAGAAAATTCCTCAAAACCTTTCAGTAGAGGTATATCCCAAAATAATGATCCCCATTCTTCTGCCACCAGGCAGATTGCACAAGTCACCTGACATCAAACCTTGGGCTATAACATAGAAGATGTGGGCCCATATGACAAGGGGGCAGATTGATGCTCTAATGCTTCGATAAATCAAGTGTGTTTAGCTTCTCAGAAATAAGCAACACTTGCCAGACAGCCCCCGAAAAAGCAAATTCAAAACTTCATTTGCCTGCCATGCTGTAAGTACACAAAGAAAAAACTAACTGCCAATTTAAAATCAGTCACAGAACAGGAGCTTCTGGGTTGGTGAACACATGGAGGTGCTGGGAGAGTGGTGTGCCTGAGGAAGGCATGGGAACTCTGCTCCCATTCCCCATGCATTGCCCTATGCATCCCTTTCATCTGCCTGTTCCTGAGTTATATCATTTTATGATCAACTGCGGATCTACCATGTGGCTGACAGGGTTTTGGTGCTCTGACTGGGGGTCAGGCCTGTGCCTCTGAAGTGGGAGAGCCGAGTCCAGGACATTGGTCCACCAGAGCTCCTGGCTCCACGTAATATCAAACGGTGAAAGCTCTCCCAGAGATCTCCACCTCAACGCTAAGACCCAGCTGTACTCAACAACCAGCAAACTACAGTGCTGGACACCCTATGCCAAACAACCAGCAAGAAAGGAACACAATCCCACCCATTAGCAGAGAGGCTGTCTAAAATCATACTCAGTTCACAGACACCCCAAAACACACCACAAGATGCGGTGCTGCTCACCAGAAAGACAAGATCCAGGCTCATCCACCAGAACACAGGCACTAGTCCCCTCCACCAGGAAGCCTACACAACCCACTGAACCAACCTTAGCCACTGGGGGCAGACACCAAAAACAATGGGAAGTACGAACCTGCAGAATGTGAAAAGGAGACCCCAAATACAGTAAGTTAAGCAAAATGAGAAGACAGAGAAACACACAGCAGATAAAGGAGCAACGTAAAAACTCACCAGACCAAACAAATGAAGAGGAAAGAGGCAGTATACCTGAAAAAGAATTCAGAATAGGGAGAGTAAGGATGATCCTAAAATTGGAAATAGAATGGAGAAAATACAAGAAACATTTAACAAGGACCTAGAAGAACTAAAGAGCAAACAAACAATGATGAACAACACAATAAATGAAATTAAAAATTCTCTAGAAGGGATCAATAGCAGAATAACTGAGGCAGAAGAACGGATAAGTGACCTGGAAGATAAAATAGTGGAAATAACTACTGCAGAGCAGAATAAAGAAAAAAAGAATGAAAAGAATTGAGGACAATCTCAGAGACATCTGGGACAGCATTATATGCACCAACATTCAAATTATAGGGGTCCCAGAAGACGAAGAGAAAAAGAAAGGGACTGAGAAAATATCTGAAGCGATTATGGTTGAAAACTTCCCTAATATGGGAAAGGAAATAGTCAATCAAGTCCAGGAAGTTCAGAGACTCCATACAGGCTAAATCCAAGGAGAAACATGCCAATTCACATACTAATCAAACTATCAAAAATTAAGCAGCAAGGGAAAAACAACAAACAACATACAAGGGAATTCTCATAAGCTAACAACTGATTTTTCAGCAGAAACTCTGCAAGCAAGAAGGGAGTGGCAGGACATATTTAAAGTGATGAAAGGGAAAAACCTACAACCAAGATTACTCTACCCAGCAAGGATCTCATTCAGATTCGATGGAGAAATTAAAACCTTTACAGACAAGCAAAAGCTAAGAGAATTCAGCACCACCAAACGAGCTTTACAACAAATGTTAAAGGAACTTCTCTAGGCAGGAAACACAAGAGAAGGAACAGAACTACAATAACAAATCCAAAACAATTAAGAAAATGGGAATAGGAACATACATTTCGAAAATTACCTTAAATGTAAATGGATTAAATGCTCCAACCAAAAGACATGGCATGGCTGAATGGATACAAAAACAAGACCCATACATATGCTGTCTACAGGAGACCTACTTCATACCTAGGGACACATACAGACTGAAAGTGAGGGGACGGAAAAAGATATCCCATGCAAATGGAAATCAAAAGAAAGCTGGAGGAGAAATTGTCATATCAGACAAAATAGACTTTAAAATTAAAACTATTACAAGAGACAAAGAAGGACACTACATAATGATCAAGGGATCGATCCAAGAAGAAGATATAATAATTTTAATGTTTATGCACCCAACATAGGAGCACCTCAATACATAACGCAAACGCTAACAGCCATAAAAGGGGAAATCGACAGTAACACAATCATACTGGGGACTTTAACACCCCACTTTCACCAATGGACAGATCATCCAAAATGAAAATAAATAAGGAAACACAAGCTTTAAATGACACATTAAACAAGATGGACTTGATATTTATAGGACACTCCATCCAAAAACAAGAGAATACACTTTCTTCTCAAGTGCTCATGGAACATTCTCCAGTATACCTTGGGTCACAAATAAAGCCTTGGTAAATTTAAGAAAATTGAAATCATATCAAGTATCTTTTCTGATCACAACACTATGAGACTAGATATCAATTACAGGAAACAACATGTAAAAAATACAAACACATGGAGGCTAAACAATACACTACTTAATAACCAAGAGATCACTGAAGAAACCAAAGAGGAAATCAAAAAATACCTATAAACAAATGACAATGAAAACATGATGACCCAAAACCTATGGGATGTAGCAAAAGCAGTTCTAAGAGGGAAATTTATAGCAATATAATCCTATCTCAAGAAACAAGAAACATCTCAATAAACACCCTAACCTTACACCTAGAGCAATTAGAGAAAGAAACAAAAAACCACAAAGTTAGCAGAAGGAAAGAAATCATAAAGAGCAGATCAGAAATAAATGAAAAAGAAATGAAAGAAACAATAGCAAAGGTCAACAAAACTAAAAGCTGGTTCTTTGAGAAGATAAACAAAATTGATAAACCATTAGCCAGACTCGTCAAGAAAAAAAGGGAGAAGACTCAAATCAATAGAATTAGAAATGAAAAAGGAGAAGCAACAACTGACACTGCAGAAATAAAAAAGATCATGAGGGATTACTACAAGCAACTCTATGCCAATAAAATGGACAACCTAGAAGAAATGGACAAATTCTTAGAAAAGCACAACCTTCCAAGACTGAGCCAGGAAGAAAGAGAAAATATAAAAAGACCAATCACAAGCACTGAAATTGAAAATGTGAATAAAAATCTTCCAAAAAACAAAAGCCCAGGACAAGATGGCTTCCCAGGTGAATTCTATCAAACATTTAGAGAAGAGCTAACACGTATCCCTGTCAAACTCTTCCAAAATATAGCAGAGGGAGGAACACTCCCAAACTCATTCTACGAGGCCACCATCACCCTGATACCAAAACCAGACAAGGATGTCACAAAGAAAGAAAACTACAGGCCAATATCACTGATGAACACAGATGCAGAAATCCTCAACAAAATACTAGCAAACAGAATCCAACAGCACATTAAAACGATCACACACCATGATCAAGTGGGGTTTATCCCTGGAATGCAAGGATTCTTCAATATATGCAAAACAATCAATGTGATAACAAATTGGAGAAAATCCATATGATCACCTCATAAATGCAGAAAAAGCTTTTGACAAAATTCAACACCCATTTATGATAAAAAAAAAAAAAAACCCTTCTGAAAGTAGGCATAGAGGGAACTTACCTCAACATAATAAAGGCCATATATGACAAAACCACAGCCAACATCATTCTCAATGTTGAAAAACAGAAACCATTTCCACTAAGTTCAGGAACAAGACAAGGTTGTCCACTCACCATTATTATTCAACATAGTTTTGGAAGTTTTAGCCACAGCAATCAGAGAAGAAAAAGAAATAAATGGAATCCAAATCGGACAAGACGAAGTACAGCTGTCACTGTTTGCAGATGTCATGATACTATACATAGAGAATTGTAAAGATGCTACCAGAAAACTACTAGAGCTAATCAATGAATTTGGTAAAGTAACAGGATACAAATTTAATGCACAGAAACCTCTTGCATTCCTATACACTAATGATGAAAAATATGAAAGAGAAATTAAGGAAACACTCTCATTTACCATTGCAATAAAAATAATAAAATACCTAGGAAAAAACCTACCTAAGGAGACAAAAGACCTGTATGCAGAAAACTATAAGACACTCATGAAAGAAATTAAAGATGATACAAACAGATGGAGAGATATACCATGTTCTTGGATTGGAAGAATCAACATTGTGAAATGTCTATACTACCCAAAGCAATCTACAGAGTCAATGCAATCCCTATCATACGACCAATGGCATTTTTCACAGAACTAGAACAAAAAATTTCACAACTTGTGTGGAAACACAAAGACCCCGAATAGCCAAAGCAATCTTGAGAAAGAAAAATGTAGCTGGAGGAATCAGGCTCCCAGACATCATACTACACTATAAAGCTACAGTAATCAAGAGAGTATGGTACTGGCACAAAAACAGAGATATAGATCAATGGAACAGGATAGAAAGCCCAGAGATAACCCCGCACACATATGTTTACCTTATTTTTGTAAAGGAGGCAAGAATATACAATGGAGAAAAGATAACCTCTTCAGTAAGTGGTGCTGGGAAAACTGGACAGCTACATGTAAAAGAAAGAAATTAGAACACTCCCTAACACCATACACAAAAATAAATTCCAAATGGATTAAAGACTTAAATGTAAGGCCAGACACTATAAAACTCTTAGAGGAAAACATAGGCAGAATGCTCTATGACATAAATCACAGCAAAATCCTTTTCGAACCACCTCCTATAGAAATGGATATAGGGCTTCCCTGGTGGCGCAGTGGTTGAGAGTACGCCTGCTGATGCAGGGGACACAGGTTCATGCCCCGGTCCGGGAAGATCCCACATGCCGCGGAGTGGCTGGGCCCGTGAGCCATGGCCGCTGAGCCTGTGCATCCGGGGCCTGTGCTCCACAATGGGAGAGGCCACAACAGTGAGAGGCCTGCGTACAGCAAAAAAAAAAAAAAAAAGAAATGGATATAAAAACAAAAATAAACAAATGGGACCTAATGAAACTTAAAAGCTTTTGCACAGCAAAGGAGACCATAAACAAGATGAAAATACAACCCTCAGAATGGGAGAAAATATTTGCAAATGAAGCAATTGACAAAGGATTAACCTCCAAAACTTACAAGCAGCTCATGCAACCCAATATCAAATAAACAAACAACCCAATCCAAAAATGGGCAGAAGACCTAAATAGACATTTCTCCAAAGAAGATATACAGATTGCCAACAAACACATGAAAGAATACTCAACATCACTAATCATTAGAAAAATTCAAATCAAAACTACAATGAGGTATCACCTCATACCAGTCAGAATGGCCATCATCAAAAAAGCTACAAACAATAAATTCTGGAGAGGGTGTGGAGAAAAGGGAACCCTCTTGCACTGCTGGTGGGAATGTAAATTGATACAGCCACTACGGAGAACACTATGGAGGTTCTTTAAAAAACTAAAAACAGAACTACCATACGACCCAGCAATCCCGCTACTGGGCATATACCCTGAGAAAACCATAATTTAAAAAGAGTCATGTACCACAATGTTCATTGCAGCTCCATTTACAATAGCTGGGATAAGGAAGCAACCTAAGTGTCCATCGACAGATGAATGGATAAAGAAGATGTGGACATATATACAATGGAATACTACTCAGCCATAAAAAGAAACGAAATTGAGTTATTTGTAGTGAGGTGTATGGACCTAGAGTCTGTCATACAAAGTGAAGTAAGTCAGAAAGAAAAACAAACACCGTATGCTCATACATATATATGGTATCTAAAAAAAAAAAAAAGCATTCTGAAGAACCTAGGGGCAGGACAGGAATAAAGACGCAGACATAGAGAATGGACTTGAGGACACGGGGAGGGGGAAGGGTAAGCTGGGACAAAGTAAGAGAGTGGCATGGACTTATAAATACTACCAAATGTAAAATAGCTAGCGGGAAGCAGCCGCACTGCACAGGGAGATCAGCTTGGTGCTTTGTGACCACCTAGAGGCGTGGGATAGGGAGGGTGGGAGGGAGATGCAAGAGGGAGGAAATATGGGGATATATGTATATGTATAGTTGATTCATTTTGTTATAAAGCAGAAACTAACACACCATTGTAAAGCAATTATACTCCAATAAAGATGTTAAAAAATAAAATCAGCCACAGAACAAATGCAGAAGCATGCTAATAATTTCCACACAAAGCAGCCATTTGTCTGACAAACAGATTTCCAGGAAATAACCCATGGTTAAAACAAGAGGGCTCTTTATTAGGAAGAGGAATTTTCTAAGACATAAATGCACAATGGGGTTTTGTTTTCTTACTTTTCATTTGTTGCTGCTATCTGTTATTCCTAGATTTTTAAAATTTGCATTACCTTTTTGTCAGAGTACATTCACATTCAGTGGGAAATGAAGTTTATTAATATGGTGAAGTAAATAATAAGGGAAGATACTCACTAAATCTGTGACTCTTCTGTTTCATTTTCAGAGGGGCCTCTGATTCAGTTAGCAGGAGTGAAGAGGCAGGATATTAAAGCACTCCACTCCAAAAACTGTTTTGCCTTTGTTTGCTGAATGCCAATTATTATATTCATTTTCTTATTGCCCTAAAGGAGGGTTATTTGTATTCAAGTTTTCCTAACCTGGAGTCTGTGGACCAGACTGAGGACAGGAGCCAGACTGAGGAGAATGGAAAGACTGGCTAATGCCCAGTTGTGTCCAAACAGGCCTAACCATTTTCTGCTTCTCACACCAGTTTGTTTAACTGATGTGATCAGCAAACCAGACTGAGTTAGAAAGAAAATTCCTCTTAGCTTACAGGAGCCCCTGGCAGAGAGAAAATGAAATCACAACCATTTCTTCCTTGTGTTGATTCTGATTTATGGAGTCATCCTGATACACTTTCCACATTAGACTGCTACCAAGTGTTCAGATGAGTATAATGAAGTTAACCAATGTGGGATTGGGAGGTCAGCAGATTGCATTCAAGTATGACCCTGACACCAAGTGGCTATGAGACTTTACCTGTCTAAGCCTCTGTTTCTCCATCTGTATTAAAAGGAGGATAAGCTGGATGGTTAAATTCTCCCAGCATTCTAGAGTGATAAGTGTCTGGGATCACTGGACTTGTATTTTGCTTTGATTTCAGAATACTTTCTTGCTCTCCAAGTACTAAACCAGGATATGGAAATAATTCTTATCTACTCCTTTACTTATGTTAAACAGACTCAGAAGACCCTTAAGATCAAATAATTCATTCCAAAAATTCTGTGTTGAACAGCATACAAATTCATCTGTCCGTCTTCCCCCCACCCCATTCCCACTTCACTTCCTCCCTCTTGTTGGGCACTTAACTGTATTCCAGCTCCTGTATCCCAATCTAGCAGAAGGAAGAAGTCATGTAATGAGTAGAAGTCGTAAAGATTATATGTCATAAGTCGTCCATGATCTAGTGAGGGAACAAAGGAGGAGGTGGTCAATTTCACCTGAAGAAGCCAGGCAGGGCTAGAATAGAGGAGCCAAAGCTTGAGCTGAATCATGTAAGATGAGTAGATGCTTACTCAGCAGGCAAAATAGTGTGGGGGACATTCAAAGTGGGGGTAATGGCATATACGGGCACAGTGCCATGAAGCAATAAGGCTTGTTCAGGAACATGTCCATCAGAATGCTAGAGCGGAGGGAAGGGGTGGACAAAGAGAGATGGGCAGGGGCCATGATAGGGCCTCACTGTCTGGACATCAGTCCTCAGCTAGAGTTGTCTTGGGTTCATGCTTTCTGTGGTCCTAAAGGTTTCCATTTCATTGCTGTTCTTTTCTCTACTTGGGGATTCCTTCATCTAAAATACTTGGGGCTTCCAAGAGTGGGTGACAGTTTAGATGTACAACAAAGTATATCAAGAGAAAATAAATGCAGTGATTTTGAGTGTATTATTCACCTTCCAGCTGGTCAGTTTTTGCTTTCTGGGCACAAAAGCTCCCCTATAACGTGCAGTTCTGTTTTGACTTTTGCACATCGGGCTTTGATGTATGTTTCTGGGAACACGTTATGTATGAGAGTCAGGGACTGTATTTAGCAAGACGGGGCTCTTTCC
>NW_006793865.1:1581601-1630759 GCF_000442215.2 Lipotes vexillifer | reverse complement strand
CTTTCCCTATTTTATTCATTTGTAAAAGTTCAGACCTAAAAAAAATGTAGCACTGAATATTATGAAACTCAAGGCCATAAGAAAAGGCTGCCACTTTTATTTTCCAAAAAAAGCTACAGGTAATAAGGTCAGCTACTGCTAAAATAAAATTGCAACACTACCTAGGTGGGAAGACAGAGCATTCCAAGAAAACGTAAAAATCTTTGATTCATTTCAGAAATAATCAAGATCTGTTAGACGTAACTACAAAAAGTTATTATCATTCTAAGAAAGATAATAAAGTTTACAAAACTGCAAGAGGTACAGGCAAAATGTTCAATCAGGAAGTGTGCGGGGCTGTGAGGATGCATAGCTTTGGTGTCAAACTCAGGTGAAGGTTTTTCAAGTTCATCTTTGTCACTTACAGCATTTCTTCCAGCACAAGAATCACTTTTTTTCTTATGCAAATTTTAATGTTCTGAAATTGGCATGTGTCTTACAACTGATGTACACATTTATTGTGTAGTGTTTCCTTTCCTTCTGAAAGGCTGTCATTAAATTGATGACTTGTCCCCCGGTTGACGGTTTCTCAGAACTGAGAGTATTAGTACTAGCTGATCATGTGTTAGTGAGTTAAACCCTCCAAGCCTTCATTTCCTCAGTGGGAATTATAAAGAAGGTCGTTTATTGGATAAAAATAAAATTGTTTACCTAAAATTCTTGTGTGGTATCGGGCACTTGGTGATATTTGGCGAGTGCCAGGATGCAAGGTAGGTCAAGTCCTCCAAAGCTCATGGTTCACCTTGTCTGCTTAGTCCTGGGGAGTGGAGACCTGATGGATGGACAGGACTTACCCCACTGCCACCTTTCCACAACACCCCTGCCTCAAGTCCAGGAAGCCAGAAGTTAGCAAATGCCTGAGAACTACTCCTAACCTTTATCCAGAGCCCAAAGTTTGCCCAAGGCTTCATTTGAACAGTCTTTTACCATTTACAAAGTCATTGCACACACACTCTTTTGATCTGTACAACTTTATGAGATTAGTAGACGCCGTAGGATCCACTTCATTTCTCAGAGGTGAGAAAACTAAAGCTCCTAAGAGGTTGGAAGAAAGGACCAGCGTTCTATGCTGGTGACAAAGTGGAGCTGCCAACCCAGACGTGTCTGATCCCAGGCCCAGTGCTGCTTCCAGAATTCAATTCTGCAGAACTACGTTTTCTCAAGTACACCTCTGGGACAAACTTCAGGACTATGACCTGGAATTTGTTTCAGACAGATCAATGCATGAAGAAGAAGAAAGCCATTCCAAAAAAAAAAAACCAACTTCTAGACTTTTTAAAGGTAAAGATCTGAATGTACAGGCTCATTGTACTGCCACATGTATGAGAAAATGTCCATAGCAGTTGCATCAGGGCTCCATCATGGAGATGAGTGGTGCTGGAAACAGAAGCCAGTAAAACAGCTACAATTCAGACAGCACACACAGCAGTGGGGAGTTGCTGATGTGTAACCCGGGGCCTCTGGTGTGATCCCTGCGGGTTCAAGTGAGGCTGCAGAATACCCTTAGTCCTACAAGATTAAAGTGCCTCTGGGTCTGGGGTAGTTGTCAGTGGGATAATGCAGAAAGATTCATGATCAAATTAGAATTCTTCCCTTGGAGAAAGTATTTGTGAAAAGGTAAACCATCAAGTTGGCAGAATCTAAACCCTCTGGATATTTAAAGGCAAAACCAGGGGGTCTATTTTCCTACTCTAGGGTTTGGAGGTTGGCCACTGAATAAGTTTAAGAGTCCCGATAGAATAGTGAAACTAAGGAGGCCTTCAAATATTTCCTAGTGTATGATTTAGACTTTAGACATGCATATGAACTGGTTAATAACGTGGTAGTCAAAAAGCTGTATCGTTCAGTCACCAAAAATTTAAGATAAAATTTAAATCAACATTCCTAGGAAAAATGGAAGTCATGTATTCAATGTCCCCAATGATAGAAAAAACAGAAGTCAGGGCAATTGACTATCAGTAGTTAAATAGTGTCTTTGACATAAGGTTTACCTATTATTCTGAGAGAGGAGATATTTTCCTTACTGATAGGAATGGAGTAACTTTGAGGGTTTGAGTTTAGATGGGTGGTTATCACATTCTGGAAGAACTCGGTGATGTGTCAGAGACAGCTTCTGCAAAACACCAGGAGTCTACAGGGGTTAACAAGCCTCCCGGCCATGAGAGAGAAGAGACCCAGAGACAGACACGGAAGGGATGAGCTGGCAGAGCACGGCTTTCTTTAGGGGGTCTGACCCCAGAGAAGAGCTACCGGATCTCCCATTCAGGCTTTTATATCAGCTAGAATTCCTAGAATTTTACAGTGGAGGGACCTTTTTAAAAGTGTGAGCTATTTCACACACCTGTCCTTTCTATGAGCCATGTAATTTCCAAGGAAAGGATTAGTCCCAGTGATGGGAAAGTGGAACTTCAGGACTTGGTCAACATTTGGCAAGGTCAGGGATAGAAATGTTGCCTGAGATTCTTCTGGATATGGAAGAGAACTTGTAGCCAGGCATTTAGTTCTTTTTTGATCTTGAGTTTGTTATGAGTTGGAAGAGAAAGAAAAAAGAACCAGCATTTGTTCTTGAAAGAAAAATGGTATGAAAACAGAAAAAGGGAGGTTGGCAGGCATCAAAGAAATGCGTGGTGATTTTCTCAGGGAGTCGCACTACTTTCTCTCTCTTGCCAAAGATCAGAGCCTTTCTTTGGGAAAAGGGGCCTAATGCAGATAAATGACATTCCACACTCCTGTCTGTCAGATAAGTCTGCCGAGAGAACCAGAGACGTCCAGTGGGACACCTCATGGCCCTGCTTGTCTGGGGACGTGAGCTTTCTACAAGATGAGGGCGATAACCATCTAGAGGGGATGCCAGCCTCCCCAAATTTCTGGGTAGCTCCTTTCCCTTCTGTGTCAAGGCCATCAAGGGAAACTGGCTCCCCAGAGAGAAGACAGGAGCCTGCAGGGTGTCTTACAGGTGGGTGCGCTTCACAAACAGAAGGTGTATGCACAGCTCATACCTCTCACCCCTTCTGCCAAGCAGCTCTTAACCCCACCTCTGACCAATGTCTCTACGACCTGGCTGCATCTGTATCCCCCAGGGGCTGGCTCAGCCCCATCAGGGTGACAGGCAGTTTGGGCCCGATTGGTGCCCAGAAGAACCAAGCCTGACTAATCCTAAAACCTGATAAAGCCTTTCACGAGGGAATATGCAGGCAGCACAGAAAAATGAGTAACCACAGCTAGATTAGCAAGGACAGGAAAATTGATCTTCAGAAAGATCAATATAGGACATACACTTTTAAAGACCAAATGTGTCTTTATGTTTCCGTTTTCTTTTCATTTTGAGTGTGGCAGATTCAATGTTATACTTGCTTTGTGAGCAGCTGCTGAACGATGATTTAATTACACTTGTGCTAATGTATCATTATTAATTATAATGCTAAATTTAAGCAATTTAGAAATAGTGTTGCATGCTGGACAAGCAATTAATGACACAAATTAAATTTTTTTTTTCTCAGTTTATCTGGTAAGGGAAGACAGGCAGATGAAAACATGTGGGCTACTGAAAACTCTGCTTGTTCTCAGGCTATTGTGGAACTTGAAGCAGGCCTATGGTAACACTTGATTTACGCATTCACCAGTTTATCAAAGCAAAGGGCAGAAAGGAGTCAGGAAGGGAGGAAGGAAACCTGCTTTAGCAAATGACGCTCGTATAAGTCCCTCCCCGCCCCCCGACACCCCCAACACTGTTGAGCCTGGTCAGTTACCTTGCTCCAGTTTCCCACTTTCCAGCCAGCGCAGGGACGGAGGTGGCACCTCTTAGCAGGGTCAGGCCTCTGCAGGGCAGTGCAGTCGGAATCCACTTGGGTGCTGCACTGCATGCTCCACCAGTAGGCCCCCAGGCCACACGTGGTGGAACACGGCCGTGGGTGTGGAGGGGAGGAGAGAGAAGAGGCTCAGGGCCCCTTTCTCAGACACACCCCACCCCACCCTGGAGTCGGGGGTCCTCAATCTCGGCTACTCACTAAAACGGCCTGCAGAGCTTTTGAACAAACCAGCGCTGAGGCTCCAACCTCAAACAATCTGAACGCCTGTGGGTAGGGCTCAGGCAGGAGTAGTTAAGAAACAAATCGCAGGTGATTCTAATAAGCAGCCAGGCTAGCAAATCCCTGATTTCTCTGTGGGAAGAAAACCCAGTGCAAATGGAGATGTGCTTCCCTTTAAAAAGTATCCTGGTGGATAGACCTAGAGTCTGTCATACAGAGTGAAGTAAGTCAGAAAGAGAAAAACAAATACCGTATGCTAACCCATACATATGGAATAAAAAAAAAAAATGGTCATGAAGAACCTAGGGTCAAGCTGGGAATAAAGACGCAGACCTACTAGAGAATGGACTTGAGGATATGGAGAGGGGGAAGGGTAAGCTGGGACGAAGTGAGAGAGTGGCATGGACATATATACACTACCAAACGTAAAATAGATAGCTAGTGGGAAGCAGCCGCATAGCACAGGGAGATCAGCTCGGTGCTCTGTGACCACCTAGAGGGGTGGGATAGGGAGGGTGGGAGGGAGGGAGACACAAGAGGGAAGAGATATGGGAACATATGTATATGTATAACTGATTCACTTTGTTATAAAGCAGAAACTAACACACCACTGTAAAGCAATTATACTCCAATAAAGATGTTAAAAAAAAAAAGTATCCTGGCGTGAAGGCCTGGGGAAGGCGGTGAGCTGCAGGCACACTGCCGCATTTCACCAAAGCTGCTCATAGAAAGGGAAGAGCAGAAAATAGCCTCGGTAAACATTTTTTTAACTGGATCATTTATGGAGGTCAATTCTTCTCCTTAAAATTCTTTAGGATTGGATTTGGATCTCTCATAAGTTCCTAGCTTTTTTTCCTCTGTACTATATTATGTGTGTATATATATGATATACATATATATACATTAGAGATAATAACAGCTGAAGTGCATAGATTGATTGCACTAGTGGCCCCCTTGTTCACACCCATGCTCTTTTCAATGGACTTCACACTCCTCTCATCATATGGTGGAATGTATTTCCCCAGCTGCTGAATCTGGACTGTTCTTGCAACTTTCTTTTGCCAAGAAATTGCAGTGGATGCTGTTGTGTCAGTTCTCAAGAGGCCTTGCTTGTTCTGGTTCTCTCTTGGACCCTTGTCTCTGCCATGAGAATAAAACTGGGCTAGCCTGTTGGAGGATGAGAGATCATGTGAAACCCAGCTGGGTGACCCAGCCGAGCCCATCTCAGACCAGCCAGCCTTGAGCTGACCCTTCAGCAGATGCATGACAAGCCAAGCTGAGGTCAGCTAAGCTCAGCCCAGGTCAGCAGATACTCCTAGATGACCCAGAAACTTATGGACAAAAATTAATGTTTACTGAGATTTTGTGGTTGGTTATTATGTAGCGTTATTGTGGCAATGGACAACTGATACAACTACACAACAGGTACCTTTCCTATATTTTCTCTAACCTCTGAGACTCAGGATACAATTATAATTCTGCAGTTGACCAATTGTGCAATCTTTTGCAGTTTCCTAACTTCCCTAGCATGTGAAAATGGTGATAACACTAAGACCTCATTTATTAAGTTGCTGTGAGAACAACAGACGTAATTCGCACACAAAGCGAGTGCTCTACAAATGTTACCTATTAAACATAGCATACCTGCAAGGTCAGTGTTATGAGTCCCACTTTCCAGATTTCCGGGGCGCAGAGAGCTTAGCAGTCGTGCTTAAGGTCACACAGACAGTACAACGTTAATTTCACATTACGACATGGAGAAAAACATGACGTTTGCCCCAAACCCCGGACAGGAGCTAGTGAGACCAAATTCCCAGGCTACTGATGACCCTGGTACATCACACGTGATGTCTACAGTTCTTTGTACCACATTTATGTTGTAAATAAACACATGTCTCTGGAGCTCTGAATCTAGTCCTGTTAGATTCAGATGTTGTGAGTAGACATTTGTTTAATTCCTTTTTGACAATTTCTATTTAGATAGCAAATGCGTCCAAGGGTGAAGCTGACAGGAGGATATCCATGGAACACAGTAAGTAAAAGGGGATTCCACTGATTGTCTCTTAAGTTCGTTTCAAATTAGGAGTGCGGGGGTGGGGTGGGGGGGAGGGGGTCAGAGAAGAGCGGAGGACCCTAAGGAGGCAGAAGGGACAACTTGCTTGTTCTGGGAACTTTCTCCTTCGTTACAGCTAGTGACCCTGTGACAACCGATTTACCAGGTCAAGGAGCAGGTTTGGGGGTGGTCAGAACTGGAAGTGATGTGCAACGCTACATCAGAATCCTGCGAAAACTGCTGTGAAAGGCTGCGGAAAATTTTACTGTCACTTCCATTTACAGGACTGCACGGCATACATTTCACTGACTGGCCCAAGGGATCAGACTGAACGATGAGGCAATTTGACAAGAGGTGATCTTCTGTCAAAATGAGATCCACACCCATGCATACTGTGAAGCACCTATATTTTCTGTCTTATAAACAGATATCAAAGCCAATGCTTACTGAGTACTTCCTATGTGCCTGACACTCTCCTACACATAGTTATTCCTTTTATCTCATAACAATCTTATGAATCAGGCATCGTCATCATCCTCATTTTAAAGATGAGGGAATGGGTGCAGTGAGAACATACAGTTAGTAAATGATGGAGCCAATACTCAAACCCAGAACATCTGCTTTCTAGATTTATGTCTATTTACAGTGTTAACTCGGTTTTTATATCAATTCTTCAGTAATTTTCAAAATCACAGGTAGTTTAGAGGAACATGCTGTGTATGCTGGGGGACATGAACACCCCTTCAACACAGGACAGAAAGGGAGGACACAGAGAGAGAAATTTCAGATCGAATGCTAAGGAACTTGAGAAATTACAATACTTCCAATCTTAAAGAGCAGGAAAGGCTTTATGCAAGAAGCTCAAAGCTTGATACTGAAGAACAGGTAGAACGTAAAAGGACAAAGGAGAAAGAGAAGGAAGTTCCAGGCAGAGGAAACAGCGTAAACAAAGGCATTGAACTGAGACAAGCAGAAGGTTTAGTGGAAACTGAGCAGTTTCGATTTGGTGAAGCTTACGATGGGTGAAGTCACAGGAGGCAGTATGTTGAAAGCGGAATTATTCGAGGACCTGAAGGCTGTAGGATATTAGAGTGGATTTTATCTGGTATGTAATGGAGAGACGTGATCAGGAGTTTGGAATGATTAGAAAATTCCGTTCAGAAGTGTAATATGGCAGTCTTACATCTCTCGTGACAATGTATGGAAAGCATTGGGGAGGGGAGAGATTGGAAGTGCCCAGATCAGTAAGGTGCAAAGGCAAGAGTCCTAACAAGAGTAGTAACCAAGGGTTCTCCATTCTCAACTATTGGGGCACTATTGGTATTTTGGACTTCCCTCAATGTCACAGGACCCTCATTGTCTTTGGCTCTCAGACACTGAACACTGGTAGCAGCCCCCATCCCCCATCATTGTAACAAACAAAAGCATCCCTACTCTTTTCCAGATGCTTCCCACTGTTAGATTGGAAACTCCTGAGCCTAAACTGACAGGAAATGAAGAGGAGATGACAGAAATGATGAGATGACACAGACTTGAAAAACTGTCAGGGTTTTTCTAGTAGGACAAGGGAAGACTGATACCAGTGGTGATCCTGGGGTTCCTAAGGGGTGGTGATTGAGTGGCCAGCGAGGCCATTATAGGGAGAGACAATCCTAAAGAAACAACTTCAGATACGGGTAGAATAAAAAATCAGGGGAGGGTGGGAAACTCAAAACCCAAAGTTTTCATTCTGAATCCTGATCGTCTCAGACAGTTCTGTGTATTAAACATTTTGTCTCAAAAGATGCGTAAAGGGAGCAGGCACCAAGCTCTGTCATGAAGGGGACGCCTGCCAAACGTGGAACTCTGTTCTTGTAATATCCTTGTAGCTTTACAAACCTCAGCAATCTGGGCCAATTCCCCCTTTCCAGCCAAACTGCCTAGAATTAATAGCTCTCAATGGCTCCACCATGGTTGCCAAATTTTTGGTGAGTGATGATGTATTCAAAAGAGACTTTATTTCTGTCAAAATCAAAGATATGACATGAGATAGGATTAATTTTTGTATCTTGATCAAAATCAAAATGTGTCAGTTAACCTCTGGGCTCAAACAGTCATCAGGGTTGATAGGTACTTTTATTTAGGTTTAGTTTATTGGGATATAGTAACTTCTCATTAGATCAATTAACATTTATCAATTAATTCACATGTATTAAATATACTCAGGACAAATGCATTAAAACACATTTACATAAGAGTATGGGAAAGGAAACTAATTTCTGGGTCATCCTAAAGCTCCTTTTTTTTTTTTTTTTTTGCGGTACGCGGGCCTCTCACTGTTGTGGCCTCTCCCGTTGTGGAGCACAGGCTCCGGACGCACAGGCTCAGCGGCCATGGCTCACGGGCCCAGCCGCTCCGCGGCATGTGGGATCTTCCTGGACTGGGGCACGAACCTGCGTCCCCTGCATCGGCAGGCGGACTCTCAACCACTGCGCCACCAGGGAAGCCCCTAAAGTTACTTTTTAATGAAACTTTTGTATGAATTTGTGGACTGAGAAGAGCTGTCCATCTTTATTAACAGTCCTAATGTGGGGACTGTCCCATCTGAGAACTGTGATAGCCTCCAAAAGGGTCTCTGCTTTGGGCTGCACTTTGGTATCTCCTTCCATCTCAATACTATAAATGTTCTCCCCAAGGTCACCTGTGATCTTCTAATTGTAAGATCCATTAGGCCCACTGTCAGTCTTCATGTCCCTAGACATCTGTGGCACCACGTTTCTTGATTTAAGCCTTAAATATTAGACTGTTCCTTACCAGTCTTTCACATGGAATCTCTGTCAGTCAGCTCCTTAAAATGTTGGTGTTTTCTAGAGTCCCAACCCTGGACCACTCTTTGCGGCCTACAGGCTGTGCGTGGGTGACTTCGTTCACTTCCAAGGTTCTAACTTCTACCTGTTGATCATGGCTACCAAATTTTATCTCCAGTTGTCACCTCTCTCAAGAACCTCAGACCCATACACACAAACATCTGCTGGTTATCCTTTGGATATCCCACAGGTCCTATCAACTAAACTTGATCTGTAACTAAACTCATCATCCTTCCTTTGTCTCTTTTGAAACTTACTCTTCCTATACATTGTACTGTATCTCAGTTTATAGGAGCATCACCTGACACCCAAGATTCCAACAGAAGAGTCAGTACAGACTCTTCCTCTCCTCTCTCCTCTTCATACCCTACATTCAATTCCCCACAAAGTCCTGCTGATTTTAAGTTCTCAGTGACTCCTGAATTTATCTTCCCTTCTTCATCCCAAGCATTCTTTTTTTTTAAAGATTGTCATTTTATTTTATTTTATTTTTACATCTTTATTGGAGTATAATTGCTTTACAATGGTGTGTTAGTTTCTGCTCCATAACAAAGTGAATCAGCCATACATATACACATGTTCCCATATCTCTTCCCTCTTGCGTCTTCCTCCCTCCCACCCTCCCTATCCCACCCCTCCAGGCGGTCACAAAGCACCGAGCTGATCTCCCTGTGCTATACAGCTGCTTCCCACTAGCTATCTATTTTACGTTTGGTAGTGTATATATGTCCGTGCCTCTCTCTCACTTTGTCACAGCTTACCCTTTCCCCTCCGCATATCCTCAAGTCCATTCTCTAGTAGGTCTGTGTCTTTATTCCTGTCTTACCCCTAGGTTCTTCATGACATTTTTTTTCTTAAATTCCATATATATGTGTTAGCATATGGTATTTGTCTTTCTCTTTCTGACTTACTTCACTCTGTATGACAGACTCTAGGTCTATCCACCTCATCACAAATAGCTCAATTTCGTTTCTTTTTATGGCTGAGTAATATTCCCTTGTATATATGTGCCACATCTTCTTTATCCATTCATCCGATGATGGACACTTAGGTTGTTTCCATCTCCGGGCTATTGTAAATAGAGCTGCGATGAACATTTTGGTACATGACTCTTTTTGAATTATGGTTTTCTCAGGGTATATGCCCAGTAGTGGGATTGCTGGGTCATATGGTAGTTCTATTTGTAGTTTTTTAAGGAACCTCCGTACTGTCTCTCACCACTCTTATTCAACATAGTTTTGGAAGTTTTAGCCACAGCAATCAGAGAAGAAAAGGAAATAAAAGGAATTCAACTGGAAAACACGTAAAGCTGTCATTGTTTGCAGATGACATGATACTATACATAGAGAATCCCGAAGATGCTACCAGAAAACTACTAGAGCTAATCAATGAATTTGGTAATGTAGCAGGATACAAAATTAATGCACAGAAATCTCTGGCATTCCTATACACTAATGATGAAAAATCTGAAAGTGAAATCAAGAAAACACTCCCATTTACCACTGCAACAAAAAGAATAAAATATCTAGGAAAAAACCTACCTAAGGAGACAAAAGACCTGTATGCAGAAAATTATGACACCGATGAAAGAAATTAAAGATGATACAAATAGATGGAGAGATATACCATGTTCTTGGATTGGAAGAATCAACATTGTGAAAATGGCTCTACTACCCAAAGCAATCTACAGATTCAATGCAATCCCTATCAAACTACCACTGGCATTTTTCACAGAACTAGAACAAAAAATTTCACAATCTGTATGGAAACACAAAAGACCCTGAATAGCCAAAGCAACCTTGAGAACGAAAAATGGAGTTGGAGGAATCAGGCTCCCTGACTTCAGACTATACTACAAAGCTACAGTAATCAAGAAAGTATGGTACTGGCACAAAAACATCCCAAGCATTCTTGTCCTCGTTCTCATTCCTAATCTGGACTACTGCAGTATCCTCCCAACAGGTCAAATCCCTCATCCTCACTGCTTCCAGAATGAGCTACCTAAAACACACAGTGGGACATGTCATTCAGTGGCAGAGACTGCTAGATACTCAGTACAATCCTTTCTCCTCTTCTTCCTGGATATACAATTAGATCACATTTTCCATCCACCTTGCTGTTTGGTTTGGTCATATGACTGAGTTCTACACAATGGAATGTGAGCAGAATTGTTAAGTGCCCCTTCTAGGCTTGGCCCATAAAACCTCCCATGGGAGTGCCTCTGTGCTCTTTTCCCTTTCTGACTGTGACTAGGATGGTGACCCCAGGGCAAATTTGGAGACGGGAGGATGGCAGAGCCATTGTCAGCCTGGAATCCCAGCATCATTTTCTACTACCACCATTGCAGACATGGAATCCCCTTGTATTATTATGCTGAGTGAGAAATCAATTTCTGGCGAACCATAACTTGTTTGGCTCTATTTGTTAACGACAGCCCAGCCTCTGTGTGTGTGTATGATTTCTAATTACATACACATACTGTACACATGTCATTCATACTTTATTCTGATACTGATCCCATATATATGCCTTTTATCATCTGCACTTTCACACTCTGTTTGACCTAGCTTGTATTCTTCTCAAGGCCCACAGTGTCTTTAATGGTAGATACTTTCAGACTTCATCTCCATTGGCTAATTAACAAAATCCTACAAATTAACTAGTAGCCTCAGTTTCCATAACTTGTTCTGTCTTTGAGTATGGACACACTGTCCAGACTGCTTTCTTGGATGCAGAACAATAAGCCTATTTATCTGTCCTTAAGGGAAGCCCCATGCTTTCGGAAAGAAAGATACCTTTGGGTGGTACTACTTAAAAGGATATCATTCATAAAACCTAAACAGAACATTTTTATTTCAAAATATCTAGGCTGAACCCACTGCAGTGACATTATAGGCACCATTTGCCCCTGTGAACTCAAAAGTAACCATGGAGCCCTCAATGTTATTTTAAGTACCTTCTTGTGAACTATGTGATTTTCTCATCTGTCTACCCAGGGTCACCACATAACTGGCATTGTTTTTTTGTCATATGACCAAAGAAGAAACAAAAATAGCAGAAGGTAGAGAGAGTGGTGATGTTTTCTAATTTGCAAAGCAATGGATCATAGGCTATGAAGTCTGTCTGCTTGGGTTCAAATCCCTGCTGTGTCACTCATGAGTGTGTGTGATTCTGGCTAGCTACTTTACCTTTCAGCTCCAGTTTCCTTATCTCTACAATGGGGGGCAATATTACCAGTCTCCTTGGGCTGTGGTGAGAATTCCTGCATTCACATGAATGCATGTGAATTAGCATAAAATCATGCTGTAAAGCATGGCACACACTTTATAGATGTTCATTGTCAACATACTCCTCATCATTAAGAGCCCATTAGGACTTTCCTAATGGAAAGAAACCTGACTAAAATGTCAGGGATCATGAGACCCACTCCTCTCCTTTTTTTCAACAAATTGGATTACTGCTAAGCATGAAAATCTTTTCTCCTCCTGAACCTGGATTCTTTACTTCCAAATGGGGATAATAAGATGCCCCTCCATTGACAGAAAATGAAATGAATGTGATTTCACTTTAGAATTTAAGTAAATCAATGTGAAACATAGTTCAAATGCAAACAAAAAAATTTGGAAGTTTGAATATACCTATTTTTTTTTTTTGCCACTATAGTCAATTTCAGGACCAGTGATGCTGATTAATTCATACAAAAGAATTTTATATAGCTAAATTGTCGATTGGTACTGAAATTCACTACAGAGACGGCAGATAAGAGCAGTAAGATTTAGAAGATTCATCATCCAACGGACATGTCCATAGACAAGTTACTTAACTGTTAAAAATCTTAGTTTTTCTCTACATAAATTGGTATAAACAAGACCCTACCTACTCCCCAGGACTGTCAAAAAGAGAAAATAGTAGACTGCATATGGAAGTGGTTTGGAAATTAACATGCTTCATAAATGAAATATATTGTTATTTTATATTAGCTGTTAACACTTCTTTTTAGCTAGAGAGACGAGTCATGGATTGTCATCAAAAATGCTGAATGACATCAACATGTGATCATTTTGCCACAAAGTCCTCTTTTGCATTGTCAAGTTATTTTTAACAAGTTCAAATACTGTGCATTTGAAATTCAAGTGGGTGAGAAATGATTTTGATGCTTCAGAGGATGTAATTAGTTCTAGAAATGAAGAAACAAATATCTAGCCAATTTCCTCAAACCTGAAAACAGGGACCAACACTTTGTCATCATGTTTATTTTCTTCTTCCTCTATCTTCTAATCCTTTTAATAATCCAAAAAGAATTTTTTTTTTAATGCAGGCAAACACTGAGTCCAAAAAGAAAAGAAATGCTTGATACAGTGAGCTATAGAATTCTTTTAAAGAAATTTGTCTTAAATTTCCATTCCAATTGTGATTGCTTGACAGGTTAAACCAGAGTCTCAACACTGGCTTTCTGAATGAAATATGAACCCAGGTCCTTCCAATGGTCCCTCTTATGGTCCCACAGCATCATTACAGTTTGTAGCCTGGAAGGGACACTGGAGAGGAGCGGTGATCTACACTAGTTCCACTGTTCTGTAGATCAAAAGCAGGCTCAGAGAGACAGACTGAATTCTCCACTGTCACACAGCTGGCTGACTCAGGTCTCCTGATTTAGTTCTAGGTTCTTTTCACTATATCTCACTACATTTGTTCTCCTTCCCTGGATTTTTTTTTTTTCTTTCATTTTTGGAGTTAAGGAGGTGAAGAGGGAGGTGAGGGCATGGACCTGATTGCTTCACTTTTTTGTACATTAGACTATGTTTTACACAAGTCCATTTTGAAATTTGCACAGGAATGCAACACCCCTAGCTAATTTCCATATAGAATCAGGCCTGGGTAAGAAATAGAACTCCTACCTTACTCCAGTTTCCAACAGTCCAGTACACAGGGCTGCGGCCCGTTGAGAGCTGCTTGTAATCCGAGGCATTCAGCAAAAAACCTTCAGCAATCAGACTTGTTGCATCTTCCTCGGTCAGGACTGGTCCGGAACTCTGTGTTAGATTCATGTTGCTTGGAAGTTCTCGGGGGTGATGGTTTACTGGCTTTTCTGAGTATGCTGGCTGGTGGTCTCCTCCTAGAGGGAGTGGAGTGTTAGCTGGCTTTTCAGTGACCATCCCCTCAGCTCTGGGTGCACCATTTTTGAGAGTGGTGGGCCTTTGGCTGGGCACCAGTCCTTCTGACACTGTGCTGAAGGGTGGCCACAGGGATGCCCCTCTAAGATAAGGTGTTGGTGGAGGTCCAAGTGGCATTTCTGTACTTTTCTCCACTGGAGCATCACTTCCAGGTACTCTGATCTGGGTCCATGTCACAGAGTTGTTCTCATCTTTATTCTCAGGTTGTTCACGGTCTTCCCCTGAGCCACTATGAATCTCCATTTCTGGCTCTTTGGTCAAGGGAATATAAAATGGAGTCACCTGCCATGTCACAGGATTGCTGGAAGTTGACAAATCAGAACCACTCATCGTTGTGACTACAAGGTCTCCCTCTGAGATAGGCCCAGTGTCTGGATTGGAAACATTCTCTTCATTTGGCTGGGTACTCAAAGACCAGGAATTGAGGATGGGCTGGGAAGTACTTCCAGTGGAAATGACATAATGGGAGCCCAGTTCAGTTTGGGTTGAACTATTCTGCCACTGTTTCCCATCCAGGTCTCCTTCTTTGGAGGCTGTGGTAGGACCAGGGCTGTTAATCGTCAGAGCACTTGTGCTCATAGGCTCAGGCACTGTGGGCGTAGTCAGCATCCTAGGACTGGGTGTAGTCAGCACCCTAGGACTGGGTGTAGTTGGAGGGATGGGCTTGAAGGGGTCAGTTGTTGGTAGCTTTTTCCCATTGGAGATCGTGCCTCTGTTGGGTTTTAGAATTCTCCGGCTAGATGGGCATTGCTGGAGGCCACATAGAGCTCGGCTATTGGGTTTCCTTGTCACATCGCAGGGCTCATTGTGGTTCTTGGCACACGTGACACTGCGAATCCGCACTCCGCCACCACAGGAAACAGAACACTGGAAAGGAGAGACGGCTGTTAGTCTAGTTTGGTGGGAAGATATGTTGGTTCTCATGCTAAGGTTTACGGCAAATCGGGACAGGCCCAGTAGAAACTGAACTGTGCAGCTAAAATCGTTCTCTATCTTTGTATAAGGTTTCTGTGCAATTTTAGTTTCCCACCGAAATATGTATCTCCGGGAGACCACCGAAATATGTATCTCCGGGAGACCACCTAAGGCTCAGGTCTGACCATTTACCCTTCGCAAACTGAAAATGCAAACCATGAAATAGTAAAACTGAAGTCTCCCTGGGCTATGACTGTTGGATAGTAGATCCACAAAGAGTGCAATGATTTAAACAGATCACCTAATTTTTACAAAGAGATAGTAATATTATCTTCCCTAGGGTTTGATGCTACTAGATTAATGTAAACTGTTTACGTATTTTTTGGAATCTATTAATTTAATGATATGAGCCTTCCCCTTTATATCCATATAGCCACATAGCCTCACTCAGGCATCCTAAGCTCCATTTTCTTGCCTGTGTCAGATGGACTCAGATTAAAAAAACTAGACAATAACATACTCACACACGTATACAGATCCAGGACCTTTTATGAAATTTAAAGATGGGTAGTTAACCAAAGGTGGGGAGATACCATTTCCAAAGAGTTAGGGGAGTCCTGTAGCATGGCGCTGATACACACATGGACGCCGTGGCAGGTCCCCCTCCCTAGTGGTCCCTCCAGGCTCTGTAGGGCACAGGCAGCTAGACTGCCTTCGGGGGAAACCTAACAGGACAGTCATTTCTCAGGATTCATGGTGAAGACTATGTCATCAGTCTTAGCAGCTGCAAACCACACAGAGTTGCTACATGACACTAAATTTCTCGATATTTTGAAAAAAAATCCGTATTTTTACCAAACTGCTCCATTTTTAGCCTTTCTTTCCAATGACATTTTAAGTTAACCACCAAATATTGGTTCTTGAACATGGACTGTCCAGGAGTCTGTGCTGTCTGTTTCGCATTCGTCTGTCTTACATCTCTGACCCTAAAGTAGGTTTCTTGAAGATGGGGACTACATAATGTTTCCTGGATTTCAAAGGGCTTCACAGCCATTATTCTGTGTAATACCCTGTGAATATGAGCCCTGTGAGATTTATAGGGCTGTGAGATTTACAAGGCTGGAATTATTATCCCATCTCTTACAAGAGAGGAAGCTGACACCCAGGAACCTGCTTGAAAGGCTGTAAGTCAGTGGCAGAGTAAGAATTAGATTAATTCCATGCCCCTCCCCACCGACCAAAAAAACCCTAGCACAGCACAGTGGAAAGCAGTTTGTCTACTGAATTTACTTATTGACTTAACCAAACTTTTGATTTCTGAAAATTTACCCAAAGGCAGAAACTGTGTCTTATCCATGACTGAATTCCAGGATAGTTCTTGGGATACAATGATCACTTACTACATATTTATTACATGACTGTTCTACTTGGAAAATAATCAGGAATGGGAAAATTCTTCTCCCCGTGAACTTATGCATTTTTCAGCTTGAATTTCTTGCCTTCTCAAGTCCTGTTTTCAATTTCCTCTGTATTGGAAAATAACTTCCCCCTTTATTTTGCTCCAATCCAGCATAATCACTCACTGATGTATGATAGCTCTGTTGAAATCAGCATCTTTGAAAAGCAGGAGAGACATGTGAGCACAGAAGACTGTGCAGCTCAGGGAATGTTCAACTGCAGGCTTGGGGTCAACCAATAAAGCTGTGAGTTTAAGATGTCAACAAACACTCAGATGCCCAGCTCTAAGACTGAACTTCCACACTCTGATATAATATTAATCTTTGGTGGGAACAGTGCTTTATGGACCAAGAAATGTACACTTATTTCCAACCACGTGGAGACTACCAGCTAAAGCTCTCAGAGCCCAGCGGTGAGGAAATGGTTTCTTCCAGCACTTTCCATGACTCACTTCACTTTGGAGCCTGGGACAGGCAGGCTGGGGGTATTTATTTTCCTGGTTTACTACAATATTTCTGCTCTTCTTGTGTATGGAGACACTTTATACTCCATCCATTTTAGTCATCCTGAGTCACTTCTCCACTTGTTACATTCTGATCCCATCTCCTAGGGTTTTCAAATCTCCACTTCGTAAAAATGTATCAGTCTAACCAAATAATCCTCCATGTATGTCTGAACATATTTCCACGATGGCAACCTCAGGTAGGCTCTGATCAAGAGGTGATTCATAAATGAGGACCCTGCTAGCACTAATGCCAACTATTCTCAAGCCGCAGGTGTACTCTGCTTTGGGTTTTCTTTCCAAGAAATGTCAGATTAGACAAAGCTCATAGTAGGAAACTCTTTGATTTTTCTTTTCTTTCTTTTCATTCCCTTTTTTTTGTTTATTTTGATTTGCAATGCCCCTAATACCCACAGACTTTACTGTACAACTTTACAAGCATTTCTAAAAATCCAAAAATATATGGATGTGTGCCCTCCCCCCCACGTTGAACTATGAAGTAAAAGAGCTATAAAACCTGTAAGAAATAGCTTAAAGCCCTCAAGATGCCATTATGAACTCCATGCATGATGCAGGGACTAAGCCTCAGAGCTTCCTCATCTAGAAATTGAAAGTAATACTCATCTTTCAAGGCTGCTGTGAATATTATATAAGAAAACAACCTTAACATAGTACATAATATATAGAAGAAATTGGGAATTGGAAGCTATTATTATCACTGTTATAATATTGATGCTGATAATAACAATAGTAATAATAATAACAAAGGGCATGGGGGCCCCCAATTTCTACTATCCTTGTGAAGCACAGAGTGATGCACGGACCTGTCTTAGGGCGTGCTGTGAAGTGAGCAGGTGTCTGAGTAAAGCAGTTGTTGTCACAAGTCTAGAAGACACCTGTAAAGGCCCATATACCCCATGGGTTTATTGCTGGATTTTCTTTTAGATTCAGGTTTCCTAGGACTAATAGATGGATACGTTTTTTACTTTTAATTTACAAATTACAAGTATTAAATAATCTTATTCACTGTGAACTTGTTCAGCCTAAAAGAATAAAGCAGGAGTAAATAATCACTATCTAGGTGGTTGCTTAATTAAAATACATTGGCTTTTGATCTTTCAAAACAGAAGATTATTCTAGAACAGAAACGCCAAAGTGGCAGCCTAAGTTCTACATGTGGCCCACTGGCATGTATTCTTTGGTCTGCTCAACTTCAAAACAAACAAGCAAACAAACAAAATACAAACACCAAATTAGCGGCCGACATTTAAAAATGAGCAGATATCATTTTAAAACTCCAGGTTTTTAGCTTCTCTAGAAAAAGCAGATGATCTGTAACTATCGCCCCATTCCCAAATGGCAATTCAAAACTTCATGAAATGATACCTGGGTCTGGGAGAGTTTATATGTTTTCCACCCACCATTCATCCCCATCTGCTTTCCTTACTCAGGAGACACGGAATCTTTCAAATAATCGATGGATGCCATTCCTTCACATTGGGGCATATCGTGCCCAGTGAGAGAGTCAGTGTTAACTATCTACCAAGTATATTGGGCCTAAAAACTCAGTTGCCTTTTCTCATAGTCACAGCAGAACAAGCAGTGTTGTTGTGCCTTCAGCCCACGCTTCTTCCAGTACATCTTCCAACTGTGTTTATCTCCTTAGAAGCTGTTGAACCCTTCAGATGAGATAAATGCAGGACACAAAGCCACACTTAGAACTCATCTCAACTGGTAGTTTCAGGATTCTCAAAACCAATTTCCGCTATGATTACCTTACCTGCTTACCTTATAATTTTGACCCCAGTACCAGGCAAATAGCTTGTCAATCTGTTAATGTCCTCCCTGGGAGTTATCTTGCCCTCATTTGCCATCAATCTTAGATTAAGGTCTCTGGGGGGAGCCCGCTGAGAAAGAGGTCTGCTGCTAAATTAGTCAACTCCACCCATCCAAGGTGCACTGTGCAGTGGGCGGGGGGGGGGCAGTTGGCTCAGAGCTGTAGTGCTAAGAGAGAGTTTATTCAAAACCACAGTAGAGGTTTCTCAGAGAGCTTGGGTTAAAGGGATGAGCAGGGAAACAGCTAAAGCTTTGGGCATAAAAACATTTAATGCATAGTCTCAGGAATTTATAAATGAATGATTGGACCTCATACTAAAACCATTTTGAAAGTAAGCTAAAACCCTTAGGCACCTGTTATTGGCTGAATTGTGTTCCCTCCAAACAAGATATACTAGAGTTCTAGCTCCTGCTCACCCTCTTCACTCGTATGTCAGAATGTGGTCTTATTTGGAGATGGGGTTTTTACAGAGGTAATCAAGTTAAAATGAGGTCACTAGGTTGGGCCCTAATCCAAACTGACCATTGTCCTCATGGAAAGGGTAAATTTGGATACAGAGACACACATATAGAGACAATGCCACGTGAAGATGAAAGCAGAGATGAAGGTGATGCCTCTACAAGCCAAGAAACACCAAAGATTCTGAGCAAAGCACTGGGGGTTAGGAGAAAAGCATGGAAAAGATTCTCCCTCACAGCCCTCAGAAGGAGCAAACTCTGCCCACACCTTGATCTTGGACTTCTGGTTGCTGTGAATGAAAAATGTTGCCTGCCATATCAGTAAACAAAGGATGTTGCAGCCGTCAAGCCACTACAGCCTCTGATGGTGAGCCCTGAGGGGACTCAGGATGGGGAAGAATAGGATCCTGGCCTGAGATAGCTGAGGTGCATATCAAAGGCATGATTTCAGTGAGCCCAGACTCTTGCATCTTCCCATACATAGAAAAGTGCTAAATTCCTTAACTTGAGATATCTGGTTTTCTTTAATTAACGGTAATCTTTAGATGTTCCAACTACCTGGTCTTCGTCACAAAAACTCCTATATATGTCAATCCCAGTCTCCCAGTTTATCCCTCCCCCTTTCCCCCTTGGTAACCATAAGTTTGTTTTCTACATCTGTGACTCTATTTCTGTTTTGTACAACATAGTAAATCAACTATACTCCAATAAAAATTAAAAGAAACAAACAAACCTTATATATCCTGGCTCGCCCCTTACCTCTTTGGAGCAGTCCCTCAGAGCTATCTGAGAGGCCGTGTCCCAGGCTTAATGCCTCAGTTTTGTCCACCAAATAAAACATAACTCTGGACTTTTAGGTTGTGCATTATTTTCAGTCAACATGACAAAAATGGTGAGATAATACATGTCTATTGCTTAAGATACCCAGTTTGTAGTACTTTGTTATGGCAGCCCTAGCAAATGAATACTCTAGATAATTAAATGAGTACTCTAGATAATTAAAAACAAATCAGACATGATGCAGAGAATCAGCATGGCTACAGATTGGTTTTCTGTGAGTAGCTGTTTCAGACAAGGGTGCTCACATGTGTTTTCCAGGAAACCTGGCAAAGCATGGGCTGCTGACATCTGGGAAGGACTGAGATGCTGGCACTTGCAGAGGTCCCATGCCAAAAGAGCAGGCGGTGGAGGCTAAAGCATCAGGTGTCCAGCCTCACAAGAGTGTCCTGGACCTTGAATGAAACTAGGCAATACTGAGGGTAAGCGACTCAGCGATGTCTCCTCACCTTCCATGCTCTGTCTCCCTTCAGTTTGCAGGAACTCCTATGGCCTTCACATGAATTTTGTCTGCCTGTTTGTTTTGCTTTTCATTTAGCTATAGATAAGCCATTGGCGCTTGCTGAAATGCCTTCTGTTTGAAGAGTCAGAAGAGCTTGTTTGTGAAACATTTAATCTATCTGGTCACTTATGCAAGCCAACACCCGAGTGAACAGCTTTGCACTTAATACATTCTTAGTAGCTGGGCAAATTAATTGCATTGTTCATTTGTTTGTTTGTGTGCTTTGGTCAGGCACAAAAAGGGTGGATTAAAGATCTTTGCAGACCCCCGGGCAGGTCTGCTTTCAGAGGTTCCACCCTACAGCCCATCAAATATATTATAAAGCATCTCTAGTTTCAAGTGAAATATAATCTTCTTCTGTAAAAACAATTTGAAAGGCTTTTTATTCTTTTGCTTTTGAAAATATTTGGTGAGGCCAACTCATTTAATTTATGAGCGGCTCTCATTTCTCAGCAATAATTAATGCATAGTCTGGAATTCCAGCAAAGTGAGAAAAGCCGATCTACAAATTGTTTCCAAACATAATACATTTTTTATGAATACTGAGAGCTGTCAAACTGTTACATTTTGCAGACTTCTGAGATGCTTTATGTCATAGTGTTCAGAGTAAAAGCGCTGCTGCCTGCCTTCAAACCCTAGCTTCATCACTTGGAGGCTGTGCGACCTTGGACAAATTTCTAAGTATCTCTAATGCCTCAGTTCCTTCACCAGTAAAATGGGGCTAATCAGGCCATTGTGAGATATTGTGGTAATACCTATAAAGGTGCTTAATATACATACTAAATGTATGATAATTCTTTGCTTTTAATATGTAATTTGATATTGATTTCTGATTTTGCAGTGTCCTTTGCTTTACTGGAACAATACATTAGTTTTGTTTTGTTTTCTCCCCCCTCAGGTCTCAAACATTTTTGTAGGCCCATGAAAAACTTGCAGGCTCTAAGCCCTGTGCTCACTATGCTCCCCACCTAAAATGGCCCTGAGCTCAGGGAGGGAGTTAGATGAAAATGCAGGGGCCACCGATCAATTCTGTCGGGGGACTTGGGTGCCACTGACTGGACAAGACTTACAAAATTAGAGTAGCGTGGAAAACAGACCCTTGTCTTCTTGCCTGATAATAAAGTTTCTATTTAGTGAACGCTTACTATTTGCTAGGCACTATGTGAAGGGCTCACATGGATTATCATCAAACCTCACAATAACTCTGTCTTTCTAAATGAGTAAAGGCTGGGAGAGGTTTAACACTAGCTCAGTTAGAGCTTGCCAGAGCTGGAAAACCTTGACAGGGAAGGGCAGCTCATGGATTTCCCTCTTCTGCTTTCCACCTTGGTCAGCCCAGGGAGGACAATTCTACAGGATTCTAGGAGTCTCACAGTTCTTGGGTCTTTTGACCCAGTTACATGATAGCTTTAGACTCATCCAGAGTGACCCAAATAGCCCAGTACAGACCAAGTGATCAGGTATTGCTGGAACACTACTTTTCATCAATTAGTGTTGATCTCAAGACAAAATCCAGACCATAAATACTATGTGTAGCAAGAATCACTATATCATCTCTTAAAAAAGTATCCCAGCATAGAATGTCAAAGACATTCAGCATATTTCAGCAAAGCTCATTAGAGGGCTGATGTGTACAGACATTAGCAAGACACCAAAGGGAAGAAAGGAAGACCCATTCGATGAATATTTTGATGCTGATTTAACTAAAAGCACCTCTCTTGACAACATCTCTTGAATGAAGGCAGTGGTTCAGCCTCTCTGTGGACGCTGGAAACTGTATTCCATGTCTGCTGTCACTATACTATGCAGTGGCCTCTATTTGGAACAACAGACTTGAGTACTTGTCACATCGTGCCAACTTTTCAGGCCCTTGTTCTCCAGTTAGGCACATCACTTTGCTCCCCAGAAACACAAACACAATGAAAAGAATTCCTCAGCCAAATGTGTAATTGCAGTCCTTTGAAAACACATGAAGGTTCTGGCAATTAGTAAATTCTACATGACAAAAATTATTAACTGCTTTGGATGCAGCCAACGCACTTTTGGTAAACAGATTTAATGGACCAGTCACAATACCCCATTCAGCCTTATTTTGAACAACACTGTAATTTACGGGCAATCGAGGTTGGCAGTGGACTAATAGGTCAGGCCAGCCACAGGCTGTGACTGTACCGTCCAGGAACAGCAGGGGGGATATTCTGGCCTATTACTGATGTGTGCACATGCATCAGTAACACGCCTGTATTAGGTTGTAGGTATGTTTTCTTTACATGTATACCTTTGTCTTTTCTTTCTTGGGGTATTAGCTCTCCCATTTGATAAGTTCTTAGAATAAAGGGACCATATCTTTTTTATTTTCACCCAGGTGCTCCAGAGAATATTCTGTACAGAATTAGAAACTAAATAAACCTAAACTGTGACTCTGAGCTAATGAAATAGTTTTGGAAATAAGGTTATCAAAATGGCTGTATTCAAATGAGTGCTTTCCGCTTTCAAATAGTTATCTTTAGAAATGGAACCTTTGCTTATACAAAATTTTGAATTCTTCTTTAGATAATACTTTATAAGCTATGAAAAGCAATTGCATTTATTTATAATCAAGTATCACTTTAAACAACAAAGGTTTTATCCAAATGGATCCGATTACCCCTTTGTCCGTCAGACTTAATTCTAATTTCTGTGGCATTCTCCTGAATCAAATATTCTCCATTTCTCTGAAGGTGAGTCTAAGAGGAATTCCTAAGACTCTGGTCAATGGTAGCATTATTGTGGAGACCATGTGGCTTCCCAAGGAAGCTCATAAGAAGTCAGCATCCATCGATAAATTCTGGCCTGTTGGTTTTACAAAATCATTGATTTTCTAGTCATTCCTTAGGTAACTGACTGAACTATGCATAGGGAAGCAGAGCAAGGCCCCTGGAGACTCCAGCACCCTTGGAGAAAGCAGAGGCCTACGTCTACTACAGACTCTGGGGGCACAAGGCCTGATAGTTCCGGGTCCCATGGTGACCCAAAGAAAATTAAAGCCTGGGAGTCTTTCGTGACCTCCTAGCCCATGAATTTCTAATTATATGCAGAGAATTAGATCAGATTAATCTTGGGGAAATGCAACACTATTTGAATTTATGTGGCTAATACTATTACATGTCCTAAACCTTGATCAGGATTGAATAGATGGATGATGTGAGGGGCTTCTCCAAGTACTGTCTATCATGCCAACTAGAGTGACCCACCTTTCGTTTTTTAGTATGAAGCATAACTACCAGTAAATGTTTGACAAACCAACTCTTGGGGTAGGTGGGGGAGCCCTGATTTGCTACCAATGGTTTAATAATGGGCCAGCAAAAATCCTGAGGGTTTTTCAATTATCTGTCGTGAGTCTGAGCGAGCAAGATCCAGCTCATCCCTGGTGGGTATTTGACCACTGGGCAGGTGAGAGGAAGATTCTGTGAGAATGGAAAACAAGCACGATAGGATACTGGGAGGTGGGAAATGCAGGAAGTAGGCCAGAGGTTATAAACGCTGGCCATTGTGCACTTTTACCCCAGGTCCCTTTGGATTAGTTAATAAAGAGGACTGGGTGGGGGGCTGATGAAGCATGAGTAACGCTGGCCTTCCTTTTGACCCCTGAGCTCACCTGACTCCAGTTGCCCACTGTCCAGTCCGATGGACACAAGACGTCTCTGTTGCAGGATGTGAGGGTCTTGGGCTTCAGCAGGTGCTGGCAGTCTTGAGCCGGGAGAGCCTGCTGCTCATCAGAGCCCACGGTCTGGATGCACAGCACTGTTCGCTTCTTCTCTCCATGGGGCCCACATGTCGCCGAACATGCTTCCCACTCCCCTGCCCACCACCTGCAGACACACATGGACATGTCAGAGAAGACCACCCGGAGGAGACACACATTCAGTTCAGCCACTGGCAAGAAACTGGGAGTAGACGCTCTGATTACAGAACTGGGAGGTCCCTGAAGATGCTCCAGCCCAGCAGACTGGGCTCTCTGTGGACAGGGCCACAGCTAGCTTGTTCAATCACAGCTCTGGAAGCCAGCAGACTACTTGGCATAAGTAGATGCTAAGTAATGATGTCTGTAAATGGAAAAAAGGAAAAAAACAAATCCCTCTCTTTTCAGTCAAGAAAACTGAGGTCCAGTTTTCTGTTGTGCAACCTCAGGAAAGTTTAGGCCTTACTCTCCACATCTGTTAAATGGATGTAACGACACTGACTTTAGATGAGTGATGTGAATGCAACGAAACAGCAGTTTATGTACAGTGCATAGTACAGAGCCTGACATAATACAAACTCAGTCATTTGTAATTATTGTTCTTTGGACTTCTGCTTTTGACTAAAAGAATCCAATCAGAATCTAAGTCTCCTGGCTCTTAATTGAATGTTTTTCTATTTCAGTGTGAAGCAGGTACTTAAACACTTACTAATTTTCAATTATTTAGGAGATGATCAATCAGGGGCATGGCCTTCATTGACACCCCTCCCCCATCTCCTTCAGTCTACCTGTTAACATTCTCACTGGTCCCTTTAATAAGAAAGGAGTAGAAAAACAAGAAACTTATGAAATAATTTCGTTTTTTGCCAGCTGTTCTTGATAAGTGGAAACTGTTGGCTAAATTAATATTCTGGATTCTCCATGGAAACATGAAGATGTGTGCTCTTCCTCTAACTGTTATCATGGAAGATGGGCTCAAGATTCTGGGATGCGGGCCCAGTGGTTTCACAGAAGTTGCTTTAGAAAGCGGCAAGGAGCCCTCTTTGGAGCCCCCTCTTTTCTTCCTTCCCCATCATTGTGCAAATCTTCCTCAACACAAAATACAGAACAGGTGTCTTGACCCAGTGTGGTTTGGGTCCACCGTTGCTGTAGACATATGGTCTGCTTATTCATCCCTCTATGCAGGAATGAAATGGAATATTTGTTTTTCATGGGAAAACAGTACAGCATGTGAATTCCTTCATTCCTAATTTTAAGGAAAACTTCTGACCTTGAGACAGTATTGAATTTTGAAGAAGATTAAGCTTTGTACTATTACTTATGTTTACAAAATATTGGATTTATTTAGGTAGAACTTCTTTGATTCTCATACTTTTAAAAGTTAAAAATATTAGAAGAAAGCTCTTCCTCAAGTCCGTTATATTCTTCAGTTAATAAGTAAGATTACTTATTTATTCTTTGGTGTTTAACATCTGGCCATCTGGTGTGGATAAAGAGCTAATACTGGAACCACATGATATGACCCCAAATAAATGCCCACTCTATTATTCTAATTACTCTGTCCTACCTCTGACATTTCTAAGGGAGGCCAGACACACTATCGAATAGATCAAATGCCATTCTGGAAGGGCCTTAATGTGAGCTGACTGAAAGTCTAATTTATCTAGTTACTTGCTACAAGGCTTTCTGCTATGTCACTGCAAGGTGATAACAGACTTCCTTGTTTCTCTTTCTGAAATTTCCTCCACAGTCTCCTGGGGACATCTTGCATATGTTTGTCCCTAGTTTAAAGTGAAACCCATCCTCTTTATTTCCCTGCAAACGTTTTCCAGGCCCAGGACTCAGGAGCTATTGCCAAATTGTTCTCTGTTGTCCATCTCATTGTTTTCAGTGTCTGTCATAACCACACCTCTTCTAGGAGATTTATAACAGAAGACTGTTTACATGCTCTGAGTGACTGGTGAGAAGGACAATATAACACGCAAAGAACTCAGCAGGACAAAAGGCCAAGCGCACCCATTTATTCACCCCCAATAAGACGACCTTTCTGGTTTCATCAACAAAGAATCAACAACAACTTAATATGACTTTTTCCATTTTTGCCACTGATTTTTCTCTTGCCAAAAAGTCCATGACACCTGTCAAACCTAACGTACAATTGGATAATTGATCATGCATTGTCTTGGATTGTTTGCTAGTCCCTATAATTAGTCAATCTTATCATTCCAGTTACTTTGTAAAAGTCCTAAGGACTGGGGCTCTATCAGTGATTCTCACTGTACCATCACCTGGAGAGCTTTAAAAAAAGTTATCAGTGTTCAGGCCCCATTGCTATATTGGATGGCCAGAATCTCTTGGGCACAGGGCCAAGGTATCAGTGTTTTTTAAGAGTTCTTCAATGACTTTCATATGAAGTCAGGATTAGAAACCACTGGTATTATGATACCAAATAAATGGATTTGACTGTTTATCTTTAAATTTCCTACCCCCAAAAATGGACACTGTGGTTTTAGTATGAATTATGTATAATACAGAAGTGTGTGTGTGTGTGTGTGTGTGTGTGTGTGTGTGTGTCGAGACCCTCATAGAACCTGTAGCTGCCCTGGAAAAGTTTACTATAGTTTGGAATCAAGTACGAAGATCTGTATCTTCAACCCACACCCATGCCAGTGCTTGCTCAGGAAGCTCTGACTACCAATAAACCAATAAGTTACAAAAATTAACTCTAACCCTCATTACTCAGAAAACTGAAAGTCCTAATCTGAATTTGTTAAACTCTTGCTTAGAATAGTAATTTCCTTAAAAATATCAATTTTTATAATTACTATCCTTGTACTAATCTCTTCCCTAATAGCATTTACGTACATCCCCAAATCCAATTCAGTTGGCATTCCACATTCCAACGTAACAATCGTTATTACAATATAGGCACTATTGCTTCCTTGATCTTTATACACAGTGTATCCACATTCTCACCGTATCCTGTTCATTCCACCTCTTTTTCTCTAGCTTTCTTGTTGTCTCCCATGCACACCATGCTCATTCCTCTCCCACCTCTCATGGATTTTTCCCAGTCTCAGTGACCCCATTCCTTTCATTTAGATTGGTGGTTCTCAACCAATGGAGATTCCCACAGCCACCTCCCCAGGGGACATTTGGGAATGTCTGAAGACATTTTTGGTTGTCACAAATAAGGGTGGAGGTGTGCTCTTGGCATCTAGTGGGCAGAGAACAGGGATGCTGCAAAATATCCTACAATGCACAGGACACCCCCCACGGCAAAGAATTATCCAGCCCAGAGTGGCTCTAGTGCTGAGGCTGAGAAACCTGGATTTAAATCATGAGCCATTCTTTTGGCATTGAAACCTACATGCAGTTGCCAGGGTGGAAAGAGTTTATGGAGTTGGAGTTTATGGAGCATTTGGATGTGCTGGGCACCATCACAGCTGTAGGCTAGCAGAGATTTACTTTGCTGTAAACCAAAGTTCAGAGAGAGGTCCATATAAAGAAGAGACTCAAATGACCTCTTTCTGGAGTCAGATACACTTTCAATTCCAAAGAATTTCTTTCTTGACAGGCTATTCCATCCTGGAGTGTGCTGCACAAGACTTTCATTCTGAAAGCCAATGACCATATAACACATATTTCTTTATATATATATATTTTTTTTTAATTTTTAAATTTTAATTTTTTGGCTACGTTGGGTCTTTGCTGCTGTGTGTGGGCTTTCTCTAGTTGCAGTGAGTGGGGGCTACTCTTTGCTGCAGTGTGTGGGCTTCTCATTGCCGTAGCTTCTCTTATTGCAGAGCCTGGGCTCTAAGCATGCAGGTTTCAGTAGCTGCAGCACGCGGGCTTGGTAGTTGTGGCACGCGGACCCCACTAGTTGTGGTGCGTGGGCTCTAGGGCGTGCAGGCTTCAGTAGCTGTGGCGCATGGGCTCAGTAGTTGTGGCTCACGGGCTTAGTTGCTCCGCGGCATGTGGGATATTTCTGGACCAGGGATCGAACCCGTGTCCCCTGCATTGGCAGGCAGATTCTTAACCACTGCACCACCAGGGAAGTTCCCAACACATATTTCTTATGTTTAGATTACCAGAAGCTTTTATTAAATCTTTAAAATCTGTCTTAAATACACATTTGGGAAAGAACACAGAATGTTCAAATTGGATGTAGAGACAAATTATTACTTAAGGACAATAAACCAGAAATAAAAGATTAAATCTTACACATGAAATCATTTTAGGAGGGGGAAATGCAGCTCTGAATGATGGGTATGAACTTTTCAGATAGCATGAAAATTACGTGATAGAGGAAGATATTGCAACTTGAAATTCATATCCAAGGAAACTACTGGACTAAGCTTTCAAAGACAAATAATATTAACACAGCCATCGACATTTATTATTTATTCTTTAAAAAAGCAAATTAACTTAATTTCCTTTCTTTAATCCCCTTGTGAGTTTGCAGGCATGATTTAGCTTTGAAGTTAGAACTTTCTGCTTGTTTATAACATTTTCATTGTGTTTTAATGTGTGAGAAATATTGTAAATTTGGGGAATCTGATTTTACCAAAAGCTGTTCATCCTGAGATCCTGGGCAGCAACATGGTGTACTAGCACCAGCATAGAATTCTCAGTAGACCAATCTAGGTTCAAATCTAGACTCTACCACTTATTGTTAAGTGACTTGGGAAAATTTTTGTGAAGACTTTAGTGTCCTCATCTGTACAATGACATAAAAGTATCTACCAATCAGGATTGCTAACATGAATAAATTGTTTGGTAATATGGAAAGGGCTTGAAACGGAATGGGTTCTCAATCCAGAAATCACGCTCCTTGGTATTTACCCAAAGGAGCTGAAAACTTTTTGTTCACACAAAAACCTGCATATGGATATTTACAGTCGCTTTACTCATAATTGCCAAAGCTTGGAAGCAACCAAAATGTCCTTCAGAAAGTGAATGGATATTCCGTCCAGACAATGGAATATTATTCACACTAAAAAGCAATGAGCTATCAAGCCATCAAAAGACACGGCGAAACCTTAAGTGCATATTACTCAGAAGACAACTTGAAAGGTTATGTACTGTATGATTCCCACTATATGGCATTCTGGAAAAGGCAAAGCTATGGAGACAGTAAAAAGATCAGTGGTTACCAAAGGAGGGAAGTAGAGATGAATAGGCAAAGCACAGAGGATTTTTAGGTAGTGAAAATACTCTGTATGATAACATAATGATGGGTACATGTCGTTATATATTTGTCAAAACCCATAGAATGTACACCACCAAGAGTGAGAACCCTATGGTAAACTATAGACTCTGGGTAATTATGATATGTCAATGTAGGTTCATCAATACAAAAGTAAATAAATAAAGCAAAAGAAAAAAGTAAAAATAGTGGGTTCTTAAAAATTGTTAGTTACCTCTCTACCACCCGGGAATACTAACCACCCTCTACCCCCTAACTTTATCATGAATCTTTTGGGAAGCTGAAATGCAATCATAAATAAGAAGGACTTCTGTAAATTAACCATTATGTTGGAATATTTCATGGCATATTCTATTTAGCTTATCACATGCCACTTCAGAATGCATTTTCAGAAATTGTTCCTGTTATGTGCTGTATTTACTTAACATTTTCAGGAGTCAAATATCTCTAACCAAGTTAGAGAGCCTTATCTATTTCAAAAGAAATGAACTGCGTAAGAGAAGCACCATAGGTGAATTTGCCAGTTGTTATTCTGATAAAGATTTAGTCCAGATGCATTAAATAAACAAATACAGATTCAGGGAAAAGAATACATATACAATACTAGGACAAATAAATAGTAAAAATGAAATTTCAATAAAATTAGCTAGCTGGGGTCAAGTACAGGTACCATAAATTTTAAACATAAATGTATGTATGTATGCATGTAATTTTGTGTGTGTGTGGTGTGTGTATCACCTTCAGTGTAAAAAAAAAAAAAAACGAGGGCATACATTTTACTTTCCAGTTTAAAAATCCACTACTGGGGGACTTCCCTGGTGGCCCAGTGGTTGAGAATCCACCTGTCAATGCAGGGGACATGGGTTCAATCCCTGGTCCAGGAAGATCCCACATGCTGCGGAGCAACTAAGCCCGTGTGCCACAACTACTAATTCTGTGCTCTGAAGCCCGTGAGCCACAACTACTGAGCCCACATGCCACGACTATGAAGACCGCGTGCCTAGAGCCCGTGCTCCGCAACAAGGGAAGCCACTGCAACGAGAAGCCCACGCACTGCAACAAAGAGTAGCCCATGCACAGCAATGAAGACCCAACACAGCCAAAAATAAAAATATAATAATAAAAATAAATTAATTATAAAATTTAAAAAAAAAAACACCACCACTATTGGGATCATTAATATCCCTCTCTGAAGGGTGTGCCTTTAGCCTGAGGTCTGAACTGTGTAAATTCAGGCTTGATCTGCTAATTTGTTGATCTTGAAGTATGACAAGCTGGAGCCCACGCATTAATCATGTACAGAAACTCAAGAAACTCGGAACTTGAGAAATAGATACCAGACAGAGAGAAATCAAAACAAAAAATGCTACCAAACAATAAGGATTTAAAAAGACTTGTCAAATTGCATATGCTTTGCTCTTCTTCTTCCGTAAGTATAATCTTCAAATTGTTTAGAGGGAATCGGAGGAAATTATGTTTCCAACACAACAGCAGAAACTGGAAATAGGATGGATTGTTTTCCTCCCTTGAAGTATAGTGGTGTAGAATGGCAGAAGCAGCAGCTGCAAAAATGATCACCAGCTCACCAAGAAAACCTGGGCACCGGATGTCACATTTGTGCTGATTGGGACACTGCAGTGACTGCCTGGTAACCTGGTTCCAGGTATTTGCGGCCATCAGCACTTCCATTCTAACTGCCGGGGCTTCATTACTGATTTTGTGGGAAGGGGTTGTGTAATTGGTCCATTCCAAAATTTTGCTCTGAATCAACAAACTGCATCCATGCACTCAGCTTAGGAAACCTTCCAGGAAAACAAAAACCCAAAGTATTGTTTACCTTGTTCTAACAATGCCGCTCTTAGAACTGAGAGATAAAGAGATGTGAGGTAACCACAAAGCCCCAGGGAGGACAGGGACCATAGACAGCAAGGAGGGAAGGCGTTAGGAAGGCATCCAGGTGCCTGCCTGCTGGTCCCAGCCCTGACAGCAACAGCTCCATCTTGCTGGTATACGTGTATCTCACATAGCCCTCCTGGCTGTTAGCTTCCTTAGGAAGTGACATATTTGTGTTACTTCAGAAAATCCTTTGCCACATGCTCTGAGGAAACCCTAGTCACATGGTTTTCCAAGTTTTGGTACTTCTGTGACTTGGTGGAAGGATTGCCTCTGCTCTCCCCCTGCTTTTACATTATGCTTACATTAATTAGTATGCTGCCTGTGTTAGTTTCCTAGGGCTGCTATAACAAATCATCACCAACCTGGTGGCTGAAAACAACAGAAATCTAGTTTCTTATAGTTCTGGAGGCCAGACTTGCGGGATGAAGTCAAGGTTTTGGCAGGGCTGTACTCCCTTCGAAGGCTCTAGGGAAGATCCCTTCCTTGTCTCTTCAATCTCTGTTGGCCGCCAGCACTCCCTGGCTTGTGGCCCATCACTGCAATCTTTAGGCCACAGTGTCTTCAAATCCTTCTGCTCCAACTTCGTATTGTTTCTCATGTGTGTGTGTGTGTGTGTGTGTGTGTGTGTGTGTGTGTGTGAGAGAGAGAGAGAGAGAGAGAGAGAGAGAGAGAGAGAGAGAGAGAGAGGAAGTTCCCTCTGACTCTCCTCTAAGGACACTGTGATGGAATTTAGGGCCCAAGTGGGTAATCCAGAATAATCTCATTTCAAGACCCTTTAACTTAATCACACCTGCAAAGACCCTTTTTCTAAATAAGGTAGCACTTGCAGGTTCTAGGGACCAGGATGTGGATATCTTGGGGGTTAGTTTTTAGCCACCATATGACTACACTCAGGGCCAACTTCAAGTCCCCAGAGCTCAGCCTGTATCACTTAAGAATTCCTCTATCAAGGCTCCTCCTCTGTGTCTACCAGGCTTCAGCCTCCGCTCATCTCCTGTCTGCCAGCCTCTTGATTCTTGCCCCAGTATCTGTCTCCTTCTAGCGCTGGTTGTATCTTTTTTTTTTTTTAAATAAATTTATTTATTTATGGCTGCATTGGGTCTTCATTGTTGTGCGTGGGCTTTCTCCAGTTGCAGCGAACGGGGGCTACTCTTCGTTGCAGTGCATGGGCTTCTCATTGTGGTGGATTCTCTTGTTGCGGAGCATGGGCTCTAGGCACATGGGCTTCAGTAGTTGTGGCGCACGGGCTTAGTTGCTCCGCGGCATGGGGGATCTTCCCAGGCCAGGGCTCGAACCTGTGTACCCTGCATTGGCAGGTGGCTTCTTAACCACTGAGCCACCAGGGAAGTCCCTAGCACTGGTTGTATCTTATTATAGAGTCACCTTAACTAGAAAGTTCTGTAATTAGAGTGCAGTGGTATGTAAAGATAACCACCCTGTGGCAACTGAATTCTGAAAATAGTGAAGCCAAGATTTTAGCTACAGGTGAATAAGAAAATGTCAGATACCAACTGATGTCTCTTCTAAAATAGAGAGCTGCTACAATCTTCAATCCACAATATTCTCTGACCATGTTGCTTTTCCTTTTTTTTTTTTTTTTTTTTTTTCTTGCGTTATGCGGGCCTCTCACTGTCGTGGCCTCTCCCATTTGCGGAGCACAGGCTCCGGACGCGCAGGCTCAGCGGCCATGGCTCACGGGCCCAGCCGCTCCGCGGCATGTGGGATCCTCCCGAAACGGGGCACGAACCCGCGTCTCCTGCATCGGCAGGCGGACTCTCAAGCACTGCGCCACCAGGGAAGCCCTGACCATGTTGCTTTTATGGACACGGCTAATATCCCCAGCTATACCTTGGCCCCAGCAGGTGAGTGCCCGCATCAAAATCTTCTGGTGCCCACCACCCCTAGCAGAGTGCTTGCTTTTCCTCAGACAGATTGAGAAAGGAGTAAGGTGCATGCCTCTTTGAGGAGTCTGCTGTACGTCGACCTGCTGCAGGCTTAGAGCTAGTTAGCCTTGAGTATTAGGAGCTCTGCCTGGAACCAGGTACCCAGACACATGTCTCTTATTATTATTATTATTTTTTGTGGTACACGGGCCTCTGACTGGTGGCCTCTCCCGCTGTGGAGCACAGGCTCCGGTCGCGCAGGCTCACCGGCCATGGCTCACGGGCCCAGCCACTCCGCAGCATGTGGGATCTTCCCAGACCGGAGCACGAACCCATGTCCCCTGCATTGGCGGGCGGACTCTCAACCACTGTGCCACCAGGGAAGCCCCATATCTCTTATTATATCACAATATCACAGTGCTCAATATGGTTATTATCACTGTCGTATCTCTCATGGAAAATAATGAATGCTTAACAAATATTTGCTGGTAATATTAAGGCCCAGGCAGACTAAGTAAAATAATAAAAATGAGAACCTGAACCCCAGGGATAAAATTAGCTTCAAGAAATAAACAGCTGTGGTTTTAAAAAGGTAGCCACTCACCAGGGAGGGTGGCTTTGAAAGTGAGGTGAGAATCCCAGGCGTGTATGTACTGGTAGTCAGCTAGTGAGGGCAAAAGGAAGTGACTGACGACAGTCGTTAACCCTGAGGGAGAATAAGTATGCTGGAAGCCCATAAGCTCTGCGGCTGGTAGGCTATTGATCAGATAAAGCTAGTGGTAAGAAACGTTCCTCTTTCCTGGCTCGTTCTTCCCTAAGAAGGATTTATAGAAACTGTGATTACATACAAAACCTAGAGGGGCCAAATCCTGTGCTCAAGTCCCTAGTTCTTCCCAGCAAGAGAGTTACAGGGAAGAGCAGCAGCGAGGTGAGGGGACAGCAGCACCTCTGTCCTGCCTCAGTGGAGGTGGGGTCCAGCTCTGGACCTCACAGCCCTCTTTGTACCTGGAAGAAACCACAGAACTGGATAGAGAATCAACCTGACTCTGAGATGAGAACTCCCTGGCCTCTGGGACCTCGCTGTTCGAGCCTATAAGAGACTGACACTGTTTGACTTAACTGACTTGTCTAGACTCTTCTTTTTGACCTAGTTCTCTGGCATTTATCCCATTCTTCTAGCTCTTCTTAGAATTCAGCCTGTCACTTGGTAGATTGATTATACCAACTGGCTCCCTCCTGTTAAACTAAACTCTTCTTAATATGTCTTCATGGGACTGGAATGAATGCCTGATGGAATGTGCAACCAAACTACATCCCTGTTTAAGGACAAGAGAGAATGAAGACACTCCCCAGAATTAATTCTTTCTTTCCTTTCCTCTCTCTTTCCTTTCTCTCTCTCTCTCTCTCTTTCTTCCTCTTCCCCAGCTAACATCCCAGCTACCTTCTAGAATCTTGAAACAATACGATCAGGAGCAAGTGAATACCTGTATAACAGTGGTTCTCAACCAAGGGTGATTGTGCCCCCAGGAGGCATTTAGCAAAAAATGTTTGGAGACATTTATGGTTCTCACAACCTGGGTGGGGAAGATGGAATGCTACAAACATCTAAATAGACACAGGCCAGGGATGTTGCTAAACATTCTGCAATGCACAGGACAGCCCCCTACAACAAAGAATTATCCAGCCCCAAATGCAGCAGTGCTGAGGTGGACAAAGCCTGGTCTGTAAGTCCACTCTTCCAGACAGTGACCTGAAGGTGTCAGCATGTTATCTAGAAGATTCTGTTGGTTGGTAAGTGCTCTTGGAAAAGCCAAGCCCAATTAGCTAAAGAATTTTTGGATGATTTACATACCATTCTCTTCAACAGCACTTTGGGACTTAGGTCTTACCAAATTATTAAACGCAGATCACACAAGCTTTGTAAGAATTACTGCTCTCTGGGGAGAAAATGTCCCCTTCACAGCTTGTCACAGGTTCCAACAGCATAGCCACAGAAACCTGTGACGGCTTTCCTGTATTTATTCTAATAACAAAGCCACACAGCCCTCTTGCAGCACCGAGCCCTGGATTACTGTTGCACCAGCCACCACTGCAGGCAGACACACGGATCTCCAGCTGTTCCCGACACTTACCTGGGTGGACAATCCTTTTCATGGCACTTCTTCTGTCTCCCATTGGGTTGTGTTTCTGGGTCACAGAAGGTAGCTTTCACCATCCCGTGACCCTTCTTCACGCAATGGGCAGTCTGGCGGCGTATACCTGGGGGTCGGGCAGAACGGTTCACATATATTAAATCCCGAGCCTACATTCTCAGCGTTAGGTGAGGCCCCTGGTCATGCCTATAGCTGATGGGAAGGTTGTCCATAAAGTATTTGGTTTTAAAGTAGGGTTGAGGAATGGGGACCTCTTATTCTCTCTACTCATGCTGCAGGAGGCAATGGGTGGAAAAGATCTTGCTTAGGCAGGACCACAGATAATATAGGCAGATTAATATATAGTCTAATATAAAGATTACGATCTAGCTGTGGAGACAAGACTAACACACATAGGCCAAAAAAAAAAACCAGAAAAAAACAAGGTGAGATTTATATAGTGAAAGCAGATATCATCACCAGTTGTTATAACATAATCATACGTTACTATTTTAATGAAGGAATGGAGGAGTTGGGAGCTTTATATTAGTTGGAGTTTATGAACTCTGAAAGACAGGAATAAAATTCAAAATAATGTTGTGAAGTTTGAGAGGTGATGTTTTTTAAAGTAGAGGGTTTTGATAGCAGGGATTGATAATACTGCTGCTTTCTGAAATCGGGTTGGTAAGTAAGTAAGTAAGAGAAGCACACGGGAATGGCCAGGTCCACAGGCAAACAAAGCACATGTGTGGGCTGGATTTGACTTTGGATATATAACAATAGTTAACACATGTGGTGCTTGCCTTGCCCAGGGCACTATTCAAAATTGTGTATGTGTATGTGTGTGTGTGACTACCTATATATGTCCCAGACAAATATATATACATATATTATATAGTGAAAGCAGATATCATCACCAGTTGTTATAACATAATCATACGTTACTATTTTAATGAAGGAATGGAGGAGTTGGGAGCTTTATATTAGTTGGAGTTTATGAACTCTGAAAGACAGGAATAAAATTCAAAATAATGTTGTGAAGTTTGAGAGGTGATGTTTTTTAAAGTAGAGGGTTTTGATAGCAGGGATTGATAATACTGCTGCTTTCTGAAATCGGGTTGGTAAGTAAGTAAGTAAGAGAAGCACACGGGAATGGCCAGGTCCACAGGCAAACAAAGCACATGTGTGGGCTGGATTTGACTTTGGATATATAACAATAGTTAACACATGTGGTGCTTGCCTTGCCCAGGGCACTATTCAAAATTGTGTATGTGTATGTGTGTGTGTGACTACCTATATATGTCCCAGACAAATATATATACATATATGTGTGTGTGTGTGTGTGTGTGTGTGTGTGCGTGTGTGTAATGTAGTACCTATTATCCACCATGATATACAATGACTGAAACCTCACAACAACTCAATGAAGTCAACACTATCATTACTGCTATTAGATGAGGAAACGGAGGCACAATGAAGTCACATAGGTTGAGAAGGGAGAAGAAAGGACCAGTGGCTTTGCTAGCAGCTAGGACATCATTAGCAAGAGAACGCAGAGGAGTGGCCAGAACCTCACGGACTAGGAGGTAAAGGGCAGTGGAAAAGAGAGTAATCAGCTCTCCCGAGAGGGCTAATGCTTCTTTCCATGTGAAATGTGCAAGGCTGGGTGAGAAGACTGAAGACGGAGGCCCCGGGGATGGAGCCATCAGTCTGCACGGAGCAGGGCGCCCTGAGTTCTCCGTGCATCCAGGCCTCGAGTAGGCTCACTGGTGAAGCCCAGAATTGGAAAGGCCACGAGTGCACCAATAAGCTAGTCACCTCCTCACTTTAGCGCCCATGACCTGGAGGGGCTTCCCCGCAACCACAAGGCTGGTGGGACCCGAACTGGGGCGGCTCCCCTACCACCTACTGCCTCACACTCCCTCACGCGGATTCCTCCAGTATCCCGGGCTGGCTGCATACTCAGGTGCCAGACACTGCATCTCACCATTTAAAAATGTCAGAGGGAGTTGCAGAACAGTAAGTGAAGCCTTTAAAATAAATCAACAATATTTTACTGTTAAATTAATGCTATTTTATTCTTGTAAAGAGATAGGTAACCTTTCAACCACTCAGGCTTTCTCAACTGATAGACTACGTGTTCTTTTTCTTTTGTCATATAAATAAAGCACTACAAACAGCTGGAAGCAACATTATGAAAGAAACTTTCATGGCACAATGAGTGAGTCATTGTCTGGAAAGACATGAACACCTACAGAGAAGTCTTAGACAATATGAGTGGAGTGGAGACCAAAATGGTTGAAGCCAGAAAAGCTGACATGTATCTGCCATCATAAAAGAGAAAAAAGAAAAAGCTTAGCTCTTAGAAGTTTCATTAAAACTTTGGGTAGTCTGGCAAATGCTTGATGTCAGAAATAAAAGGCAACTGTCAGGTGACTCTCAGAGGTTGGAAACATCCCCCAAAAGCCTTGTTTCTGCGCATGGATAGCAAAGATAAGCATGCTCAGGGCTTGACTCCAGAAGTAGTAGGAGGGCACAGAACATTATAAAAAGTCTCTGCCAGGAAGTTAATAACATTTCATGGGTCAATCTGCTGGACCAGCAGCCAGATGAACAGACGGACGGGCCAGGAAGATACTGCCAAGTGCATGGAGGAAAATTAATAACAATGCGTCAGGGTTTTTCTGTTGGGATTAACGGTCGTGGTGACCACTAATCTTCTATTCTTCTAGCTCTTGAGTTCTCACTTGACAGATACAAAGCTAAGCCCAAACCCTCCAATGAGGGGCTCCAGCTCAGAAGATTGATTTCTCCCTTGTTATAGGAACACAATAGGAAGCCAGGTGCTTCTGCCTCTACTTTGATGCTTGTGGGTTCATTCGGTAAAATTTAATCTATAATTTCATTCCTTATCAAATTCTGGTTAAATAAATAAAATAAATAAAATCCAAGGGTCCTGGGTTCTAGTGTCTACTTTTCCTTCTACCCATCACCTGGCTAACTGCAGGAAAATGAGAATAATGACATTCAGACTGTTTAAGGGCAGGATGCTGAGCTAGTTGATTTCTGGGAGTATCTTCCACATTTAAAAATCTATAATCCATGAAGGGAAGATAAAGTTTAATCATTGAAAACACTGGCTAATAAGAGGATTCTGGTAAATGTAATTTTACCATTAACTTGGAAAATAGTTTGTTGCAACTGTTGTCGGAAAATTTCAAAATTATTAGTTCATATTGCCTTAGTAAATGTGAATATGACAAGCTGTATTTTCCAAAGATGGCTGCAACAGTAATCTCTCATCTGGCATGTTTTTCTACAACATGACCATGTTATTACTCCATCACGACACGGAGTCTAGTTACCCTGGCCTGGGACTGAATGCAGAAATGAAGTTGTGTGAATTCAGAGGCTAGGTCATAAAAGACCATGCAGCTTCTACCCGATTCTTTTGGATCTGTCACTCTCAGGAGCCTCCGCTGCCATGGGGTAAGAAGCCTACACCCTTGGAGAGGCCAGGTGTAGGTGCTCCAGTTGACAGTCCCCAGTGTGCCATCCAGCCCAGGTGCCAGTCATCTGAGCACAGAAGGCTACAGATGACTCCAGCTCCCAGGAATCTGAGTCATTCTTAGCCATCTAGGTCTTCCTAGGTGAGGTGCCAAACACTGTGAAGCTAAGACACACCATCTCCATTGTATCCTGTCTAAATTTCTGACCAGGAGCATAGTAAAATGATGGTTGTTTTACTATACTAAATTTAGGTTGATATGTTATATAGCAGTAGTAAGTGGAACAGTACTCAATAAATACTAGCTTTCTTGCTTTCTCAAGACAAGACCCAGAGCTACCATCCAGCTTGGCTTGCTAGGATACTAACCACTACTGATTTTATTGACTTTTCATTTCATCCTCTCCTGAGTTACACTTTTTCTGTTTCCACCCAAGATCCCTTCTGCAGCTGCTCAGAACCCTGGGAAGCTGATGCTATAGATTGCTGTGGCTTCCAGTTGGATTCGGGGAATGGAGGTACTGTCTCTTAGGATAACTGCTCCTTCTTTTACTTCTTCAGGCCTAGGATGGTAGCCTTGTTCCCCCAATCCTCTACTATTAATGGACAGAGGTAATGAATCATCTTTCTTGGTTTCCCTAAGTCCGACCCACACCTTTGAAAGTAGTCAAGGTATTCCGTTTGGGTGTGCAGGGCACCCTGACTGATAATGTCTCCTTTGTAGTAAAAAAAAATCAAACCATCAATCTTGAGTGACATAGTCATTAATTAACTCTGTAAACCAACTGCTGGAATAACAGAATCTTTCTTTGACATAGGATATTGTAATACCTCTTGTGGAGGGGGTTAGAATGAGGTCATCCTATTAAGAGCAGTGATCATGATGTAACACTGCAAATGCAGAAAGTAGAAGAGCTTAAGGTTGAATCTGTATGACCTTGAAATTTCCCTGGAATTCGAAAAAGACAAATGATATTGGCTTTTAATCTGGCTTTGCCTTTGGCCCCTTTCTCTTACACACTGAACACAGCCCCCAAAGAAATTCTAGTTAATTAAGGATGCCAATCAATATATTGGCCCAGAACTAAGTTAGCTGCTTATCTAGAAGTATTTACTTGAAAAGGGCATTAAGTGGAAATCAGTCACATTCTAAAATATATGACAATCAAATTCAAAATGTTATTTATAGAGGATTCTAAGTTGCTTTCTCCACATAGCAATGAGAGTGTCACCATGCACCTATAAATATTTGGTAAATCTTATTAGACACTAGCAGTGAGAGATCAGGTAAGACCTTATACTTTTTAAGAATTATCTTCAGGAATTAGTCACCAATGCCTAAGAATTTAATCAACCATGGCTGTGTAGTGAAGCCACCATTAAAATACAAAAGGAGGGGTTTCAGAGAGCTTCCAAGTTGGTGAAGCAGAATGCGTCCACGTGCCACCATGCTGGGCTCCAAACCCCAAGAGGATTGAAGTTTCTTTGTTCTCGACATAATGCTATGAATCTCTTCATCCGGCTATTGGTACCTTTGTTTAAAATCCTCGGTAATAAACCACTCATCTGCCGCATGGCTAACAGGGTCTTGGTGCTCTGGCCGAGAGTCAGGCCTGTGCCTCTGAGGTGGGAGAGCCAAGTTCAGGACACTGGTCCACCAGAGACCTCCCAGCTCCACATAGTATCAAATGGCAAAAGCTCTCCCAGAGATCTCCATCTCAGTGCTAAGACCTAGCTCCACTCAACAACAAGCAAGCTACAGTGCTAGACACCCTATGCCAAACAACTAGCAATATAGGAATACAACCCCACCAATTAGCAGAGAGGTTGCCTAAAATCATAATATGGTCACAGACACCCTAAAACACACCACCAGATGCGGTCCTGCCCACAAGAAAGACAAGATCCAGTCTCACCCACCAGAACACAGGCACTAGTCCCCTCCACTGGGAAGCCTACACAACCCACTGAACCAACCTTTGCCACTGGGGGCAGACACCAAAAACAATGGGAAGCACGAACATGCAGAATGTGAAAAGGAGACCCCAAACACAGTAACTTAGGCAAAATGAGAAGACAGAGAAACACACAGCAGATGAAGGAGCAAGGTAAAAACCCACCAGACCAAACAAATGAGGAAGAAATAGGCAGACTACCTGAAAAAGAATTCAGAATAATGATAGTAAAGATGATCCAAAATCTTGGAAATAGAATGGAGAAAATACAAGAAATGTTTAACAAGGACCCAGAAAAACTAAAGAGCAAACAAACAATGATGAACAACACAATAATGAAATTAAAAATTCTCTAGAAGGAATCAAGAGCAGAATAACTGAAGCAGAAGAACAGATAAATGACCTGGAATATAAAATAGTGGAAATAACTATTACAGAGCAGAATAAAGAAAAAAGAGTGAAAAGAATTGAGGACAGTCTTTGAGGCCTGGGGGACAATATTAAACGCAAAAATATTCGAATTACAGGGGTCTCAGAAGAAGAAGAGAAAAATAAAGGGACTGAGAAAATATTTGAAGATATCATAGTTAAAAACTTCCCTAATATGGAAAAGAAAATAGTAAATCAAGTCCAGGAAGTGCAGAGAGTCCAAGGATGAATCCAAGGAGAAACATGCCAAGACACATATTAATCAAACTATCAAAAATTAAATACAAAGAAAAAAAATTAAAATTAGCAAGGGAAAAACAACAAATAACATACAAGGGAATCCCCATAAGGTTAACATCTTATCTTTTAGCAGAAACTCTGCAAGCCAGAAGGGACTGGCAAGACATATTTAAAGTGATGAAAAGGAAAAACGTACAACCAAGACTACTCTACCCAGCAGGATCTCATTCAGATCTGACAGAGAAATTGAAACCTTTACAGACAAGCAAAAGCTAAGAGAATTCAGCAAAACCAGCTTTATGACAAATGCTCAAGGAACTTCTCTAGGCAGGAAACACAATGAAGGAAAAGACCTACATAACAAACACAAAACAATTAAGAAAAGGGTAATAGGAACATACATATCGATAATTACCTAAATGTAAATGGATTAAATGCTCCCACCAAAAGACATAGACTGGCTGAATGGATACAAAAACACGACCCATATATATACTGTCTACAAGAGACCCACTTCAGACCTAGGGACACATACAGACTGAAAGTGAGGGGATGGAAGAAAATATTCCATGCAATTGGAAATCAAAAGAAAGCTGGAGTAGCAATTCTCATATCAGACACAACAGACTTTAAAATAAAGACTATTACAAGAGACAAAGAAGGACACTACATAATGATCAAGGGATCAATTCAAGAAGAAAATATAACAATTGTAATTATTTATGTACCCAGCATAGGAGCACCTGAATACATAAGACAAACATTAACAGCTATAAAAGGGGAAATTGACAGTAACACATTCATAGTAGGGGAATTTAACACCCCACTTTGACCAATGGACAGATCATCCAAAATGAAAATAAATAAGGAAACACAAGCTTTAAATGATACGTTAAATAAGATGGACATAATTGATATTTATAGGACATTCCACCCCAAAACAAAAGAATACACATTTTCCTCAAGTGCTCATGGAATATTCTCCAGGATAGATCATATCTTGGGTCACAAATCAATCCTTGGTAAATTTAAGAAAACTGAAATGTATCAGGTATCTTTTCTGACCACAATGCTATGAGACTAGATATCAATTACAGGAAAAAATCTGTAAAAAATACAAACACATGGAGGCTAAACAACACATTACTTAATAACCAAGTGATCACTGAAGAAATCAAGAGGAAAACAAAAAATACCTAGAAACAAATGGCAATGAAAACATGAAGACCCAAAACCTATGGGATGCAGCAAAAGCAGTCCTAAGAGGGAAGTTTATAGCAATACAATCCTACCTCAAGAAATAAGAAACATCTAAAATAAACAACCTAACCTTACACCTAGAGCAATTAGAGAAAGAAGAACAAAAAAACCCCGAAGTTACCAGAAGGAAAGAAATCATAAAGATCAGATCAGAAATAAATGAAAAAGAAATGAAGGAAACAATAGCAAAGACCAATAAAACTAAAAGCTGGTCCTTTGAGAAGATAAACAAAATTGATAAAACATTAGCCAGACTCATTAAGAAAAAAAGGCAGAAGACTCAAATCAATAGAAATGAAAAAGGAGAAGTAACAACTGACACTGCAGAAATACAAAGGATCATGAGGGATTACTACAAGCAACTCTATGCCAATAAAATGGACAACCTAGAAGAAATGGAAAAATTGTTAGAAAAGCACAACTTTCCAAGACTGAACCAGGAAGATATAGAAAATATAAAAAGACCAATCACAAGCACTGAAATTGAGACTGTGATTAAAAATCTTCCAACAAACAAAAGCCCAGGACCAGATGGCTTCACAGGCGAATTCTATCAAACATTTAGAGAAGAGCTAACACCCATTCTTCTCAAACTCTTCCAAACTATAGCAGAGGGAGGAACACTCCCAAACTCATTCTACGAGGCCACCATCACCCTGATACCAAAACCAGACAAAGATGTCAGAAGAAAGAAAACTAAAGGCCAACATCACTGATGAACATAAATGCAAAAATCCTCAACAAAATACTAGCAAACAGAATCCAACAGCACATTAAAACGATCATACACCATGATCAAGTGGGGTTTATCCCAGGAATGCAAGGATTCTTCAATATATGCAAATAAATCAATGTGATAAACAATATTAACAAATTGAAGGAGAAAAACCATATGATCAACTCAATAGATGCAGAAAAAGCTTTCAACAAAATTCAACACCGATTTATGCTAAATACCCTCCAGAAAGTAGGCATAGAGGGAACTTACCTCAACACAATAAAGGCTATATACGACAAACCCACAGCCAACATCGTTCTCAATGGTGAAAAAATGAAACTATTTCCTCTAAGATCAGGAACAAGACAAGGTTGTCTACTCTCACCACTGTTATTCAACATAGCTTTGGAAGTTTTAGCCACAGCAGTCAGAGAAGAAAAAGAAATAAAAGGAATCCAAATTGGAAAAGAAGTAAAGCTGTCACTGTTTGCAGATGACATGATACTATACATAGAGAATCCTGGATTCCCTGGTGGCACTGTAGTTAAGAGTCCGCCTGCCGATGCAGGGGACGCGGGTTCATGCCCCGGTCCGGGAAGATCCCACATGCCGTGGATCGGCTGGGCCCATGAGCCATGGCCACTGAGCCTGCGCGTCCGGAGCCTGTGCTCTGTAACGGGAGAAGTCACAGCAGTGAGAGGCCGGCATACCGCAAAAAAAAAAAAAAAGAATCCTAAAGATGCTACCCGAAAACTACTAGAGCTAATCAATGAATTTAGTAAAGTAGCAGGAGACAAAAATTAATTCACAGAAATCTCTTGCATTCCTATACACTACTGATGAAAAATCTGAAAGAGAAATTAAGGAAACACTCTCATTTACCATTGTAACAAAAAGAATGAAATACCTAGGAATAAACCTACCTAAGGAGACAAAAGATCTGTATGCAGAAAACTATTAGACACTGATGAAAGAAATTAAAGATGATACAAACAGATGGAGAGATATACCATGTTATTGGATTGGAAGATTCAACATTGTGAAAATGACTATACTACCCAAAGCAATCTACAGAGTCAATGCAATCCCTATCAAACGACCAATGGCATTTTTCAGAGAACGAGAACAAAAAATTTCACAATTTATATGGAGACACAAAAGACCCCGAATAGCAAAGCAATCTTGAGAAAGAAAAACTGAGCTGCAGAAATCAGTCTCCCGGACTTCAGACTATACTACAAAGCTGCAGTAATGAAGATAGTAGGGTACTGGCCCAAAAACAGAAATATAGATCAATGGAACAGGATAGGAAGCCCAGAGATAAACCCACGCATATACGGTCACCTTATTTTTTATAAAGGAGGCAAGAATATACAATGGAGAAAAGACAGCCTCTTCAATAAATGGTGTTGTGAAAACTGGACAGCTACATGTAAAAGAATGAAATTAGAGCACTCCCTAACACCATACACAAAAATAAACTCCAAATGGATTAAAGACCTAAATGAAGGCCAGACACTATAAAACTCTTAGAGGAAAACATAGGAAGAACACTCTTTGACATAAATCACAGCAAGTTCCTTTTTGACTCACCTCCTAGAGAAATGGAAATAAAAACAAAAATAAACAAATGGGACCTAATGAAACTTCAAAGCTTTTGCACAGCAAAGGAAACCATAAACAAGACGAAAAGACAGCCCTCTGAATGGGAGGAAATATTTGCAAATGTAGCAACTGACAAAGGATTAATCTCCAAAATTTACAAGCAGCTCATGCAGCTCAATATCAAGAAAATAAACAACCCAATCCAAAAATGGGCAGAAGACCTAAATAGACATTTCTCCAAAGAAGATATACAGATTGCTGACAAACACATTAAAGGATGCTCAACATCACTAATTATTAGAGAAATGCAAGTCAAAACTACAATGAGGTACCACCTCACACCAGTCAGAATGGCCATCATCAGAAAATCTACAAACAATAAATGCTGGAGAGGGTGTGGAGAAAAGGGAACCCTCTTGCACTGTTGGTGGGAATGTAAACTGATACAGCCACTATGGAGAACAGTATGGAGGTTCCTTAACAAACTACAAATAGAACCACCATATGACCCAGCAATCCCACTACTGGGCATATACCCTGAGAAAACCGTAATTCAAAAAGAGTCATGTACCACAATGTTCACTGCCACTCTATTTACAATAGCCAGGACATGGAAGCAACCTAAGTGTCCATCGACAGATGAATGGATAAAGAAGATGTGGCACATATACATAATGGAATATTACTCAGCCATAAAAAGAAATGAAATTGAGTTATTTGTAGTGAGGTGGATGGACCTAGAGACTGTCATACAGAGTGAAGTAAGTCAGAAAGAGAAAAATAAATATTGTATGCTAACACATATATATGGAATCTAAAAAAAAATTGGTTCTAGGGGCATGACAGGAATAAAGACGCAGACATAGAGAATGAACCTAGGGGCACGACAGGAATAAAGATGCAGATGTAGAGAATGGACTTGAGGAGACAGGGAGGGGGAAGGGTAATTTGGGATGAAGTGAGAGAGTGGCATGGAGTTATATATACTACCAAATGTAAAATAGATAGCTAGTGGGAAGCAGCCGCATAGCACAGGGAGATCAACTCGGTGCTTTGTGACCCCCTAGAGCGGTGGGATAGGGAGGGAGGGAGGGAGACACAAGAGGGAAGAGATATGGGGATATATGTATATGTATAGTTGATCCAATTTGTTATAAAGCAGAGAGTAAGACACCATTGTAAAGCAATTATACTCCAATAATGATGTTAAAAAAAAGAATTATCTTCATATACCCCTGAACCTGATCATCTCAAGTGGAAATTATACCTTGATATAAGAACAAGTAAAGTTTCTTATGTCCAAAACCAAAATGAAATAAAACAGTGACATAGCTCATCATATTCTCAATCCAATACTGAGATTGTAAAATAAAGGGAGCCTGTTATATGGTTAATTTAGTTCATATAAGATTTTTCTGGCTCAAAAATTCAAGTTAGGAAGGGTATATAGAAAGCAAGTAAAGACAAATTATTGTAACCACCTATGGCAGAAAATGCAATATTTCCTACTATATCAAAATTTAAGATCAAAGGTACTCAAGCACTGAATATTTAATCACATCACCTGAAAGAGATTCAAAGTACTGTATACCTGGTTTTTAAAATACTGACAAATACCAAGATCTCTTTTTATAACCACTTGAGTACAAGTTAAGCAGTATAAGTTAAATTTTACACTAGGACATAATCTATAATTCTCCTCAAATTGGATGTAACATTGATTTTAATAATGCGAGATGATAAAAATTCTATGACTCAATAGAGGGCACTGCCACAATTCCCTTACAATATACAGAAATAACATGTAACTTCACAGAAGATGGGAAGAGCAGGAACTGTATAACCATATATCTCGTTGACAAGTCCATCCTAAGTCTACCAACTTTCTATTTCAGTTCCCACTAAATATTTACTTTGTATTTTCTGGCTCTTTGACCCCCTTTATCTCTGATTTCCTTGATCAATGAGGTCAGATCTATCCTTCATAATGAAGGCTCAGTCAAGAAGAACTTGAGTCCCATCACTGCAAGAGCTCAAACACATTGATTCTCTTATCCATTGCTGAAACCCATACGTCTCACAACATTGGTAAGACTCAAAGCCAATAGTTTTTTCCTCCCTGAAATCCCAATGAACTGATTACATACATTGACTGTCATGGTCAGAAAGAAATTATATAAGAAATACGTAAGAAATGCTCAAACAGGAGCATTGCTGGTGCTTGAAGAATGCTTAATGGAACAAGGTAGGAACCATTTTCAAAATTTACCATCATCAAGAAGTATTCTTTCCTGCTTATAACTCCTCTTCTGCAGCCACTGTGTACAAATCAGGCAAAGCACACACTTAAAGAAAATCAGAGGCCTGCAACATCTCACAAAACTCACAGGGTTAACAAGAAAAGCAAACATTCAGCATTTTGCAGGGTACATTGAGCAAAGCAAGCCTTCACAGAAACCAACTGAGAAATGCCCAGCAAGTGCACTATTAGGGAACAAAACTAAGGCCCTGGAAACAGGGCAGGGACTAATCTCTGCTGGCTGCATGTGATAAAAATGGGATGGGATGGGACCAGTAGAATAAGAGAATATTAGATTAGCCACCTTGGAAAGAATTCCGGTTAAAGGTTCCACATGTAAGGAACTTGGAAGTTGCCACTCTGTTGTAATGACAAGTAAAAAGCTGAACAGACTGAAAAATCAACAATGCTTATTGGATATGAGAGAGGAAAGGGCACAGGGCAAACTGCTGCTCCCAAGACTGGAGAGACAAATGAGTGAATAGAGGGAGTCAGAACTTCCCAACTTTCCAGAGTAGAGACTCATAAGCTGACTACCACAGGAACCTGAATTTCGGCAACTTAATATCAGATACCAAACCGTGGATCCAGGATACCCCAAAACAGCAAGTATAATAAATGCCCCCCCAATACCCCAAAAAACTACACCTAGGCATATCACTTTCAAATTACAGAAAATCAAAGACAAAGTCCTGAAAAAAGCCAGAGGGATAAACACCTTACCTACTGAGGCACAAAGAAAGAACTGCATGTGACTTCTCAGAACTCACACAAGCAAGAAGAGAGCAGAGTGAAATATTTAAAGTGTTGAGAGAAAAACACCCACCAACTTAGAATTCCACACCCTGGTGAAATTACCATTCAAAAGTGAAGGAGAAATAATTTCTCAGACAAACAAAAACTGAAGGAATTAGTTGCCAATAGACCTGCAGGAAAGAAATGTTAAAAGGAATTCTTTAGAAAAAAGGAAAAATGTTAAAAAGCAGAAACTTGGATCTATATAAAGAAAAGAAAAACGCTAAAGAAGCAATAAATGAAGGTTAGATAAAAGCTTTCCTTTTTCCTATTCTGAGTTGATCTAACAGAAAACAGTTTGCTCAAAATAATAATACCAATAATGTATTCAATTATTTTGATTATGATGCTTATGTATATATGATATATATGTATATGTGCTTAGGTACACATATAGAAATGAAATGAATCACAAAAATGATACAAGGGACGAGAGGCAGAAAGCAGGATTATTTTGTTATTATAAGGTACTGATACTGCCTATAATTTTGTTATTATAAAGTACTCGTAACACTGAAGTGGTACAGTGTTACCTGAAAGTGGATTTGGTTATAGCTGTAAACATATATTGCAAACGCTAGGGCAATCACTAAAAAAATGCAGATTACCTACTCTGGGCTAAGAGTTCCATTAGTTCATTAGTGAAGCACAACCGGAAGGTTGTCAGGTCTCCACTGTGTATTACTCATAGTTTATTTTATATATTTATGCATATGGTAAACTATATAATACTCATTCCATAGCATATGTTTAAATGCATCTCAATAAATCCTACTATTTTTATGAAGTCCTACATATTAAAAAAATCCTCCAGGGCTTCCCTGGTGGCGCAGTGGTTGGGAGTCCGCCTGCCGATTCA